>NC_077230.1:114893805-115197257 GCF_027887165.1 Monodelphis domestica | reverse complement strand
TTCTGTGCTGTTTGACATCTCTATCTGTGTGAGGGGTCTGGCTCTTCTGTTATCTGTCTGGTGTTCAGTGGCTTTAGCCCCAGGCAAATTGTCTGTCTTCTGCAGAAAGCCCGGAATTGCTGGTGTTTTGGTGTTTCAGTGTTATTACCCTCCTCAGTTCCCTCCTGATGCTTCTCTTTTGCCTTACTTCTATGCTCTGTGCCTGGCTTGACACTCTCAGATGTATTTCAATGCCTTTGCTGGCCAGAGGAGCCTTCACTCTGAGGGGGGCGGGGGGGCGTGGCTTCCAGGAGCTCCAAGGGCTGGTGATAGGATTAACCTTAGACTGAGTATGCCCTGAGGCAGGGACCTTTGGTGAGACTCAGATGGAAAGATCTGGTCAGGGGGCTACAGGCTCCCCCTGTCGCTCTCTGTTTCCCTGCTGCCTGGGTGCCCCTGCTACTGGCTCAGGTTGTTTATAGGGTGAGACCTTCAGAATAGCCAGCTCCCCAGGCCCTTTTGCCTGCCCTGAGGTTCCTGCTGCTGCCTGGGATTCAGTGCTCTGGGTTGGGGGGGATGGGTTCTGGGACCTTCCTTTTGCCTACCCCTTAGATCTGAGTGATCTCGGGTTCTGACTTTTGGGGGGCCATACCTTTTGATCCAGGTCCAGGAGGAGTGTTCCCGGGGTCTATTCTGTAGTTTGTTTTGAATTTCGGTGCCCTAGGAGCATTCAGTTTGAGATCAGTAAGGAAGGGTTTCTGGAGCTCTGAACTTTAGCTTTCTCTAAGCTGCCATCTTAACTGGAAGTCTCCATTACATGTTAATGGAATGGAATGATAATTTGTTAGTCATTACCAATTAATGATTCATTATATTCATATTGCTGTATATGAAAGGTTTTTACTAAATGTTGAGGGCAAAAGAAAGAATCAGTTTATGCCCTCTGTAACCATGAAAATGTGAGTTTCAAGACTGAATTGCCAAACTGTAAAGATAACTTTAGTGTCTTGATTTAAAATAAAAAATAAGTGGTTGCCATGGGAAAAATTCCCAAATATGAAAATACCCGTCAGCTGGGTTTTATGGAGATTTTAATTAATACAAATGAAGGAATTAAGGAAAGGGGGAGAGATAGAATAAGAGAAAATAGTATAAAGGGCCTAGGCCAAATGTCCTAGGCCTGAGCCTTATGAGAGACTAGTCAGTCTTTAATCACTCACCACAAGATCGTCTTAAAGCAAAACTCCAGTCCTTCACTGAAATCCTCAACTCCTGAACTGAGTTCAGAGACCCAACTCCTCCAAATAACTCCAAACTCCAACTAAATTCAGAGAGCCAGCTCCTCCAAACTAACTCCAAACTCCCCTCTAAGTTCAGAGAGCTCCTTTTAAAGAGAAATTTATCTTATGTCACCTCCCCTAAATTTTCACATCTACCAATCACAGTAGATGGTTTTTCCCTAGGACTGACCATTCTTAGTTCACATCTTCTTTTGTTATCACCTTCTCTGATTAGATTATATCTTCTGGGTATTTCACATCTCTTTGCTAAGCTTGTCTTTTGTAAGTTGCTTGACCTTTTAGTGATTAATTTAATCTTTTTAGGTACTTAATACCCTTTTGTATTAGATCTAAAAATAGACCTGGCTTAGGGTTTTTGCTTCACTATAAGTATGAGTTGGAGACTTTTTCATTGTTCCACCAGGAGTTTACAACTTTATCTTCCCCTAAAGTATGCCTAAGTATGGGTAGAGTAATGTTAAAATTCCCAATACATTCCTGATCATGTACCTCCATTTGTTACAATAAGGGAATAGCTTAACAAAATCTTCTAAGGTAGAGTCTAAGCAGTTTTAAGTTTCACACCTCAAGGAACTTACATTCTATTGGTGAACTACAGCATAGATCTACGAATGAAATATCATAGGAACATTGTCCTTTACAGTTGGAAAAGTCAGAGGTCAACATCTGGTGCAGTCTTCTTATTTTACAATTCAAGACATTGAAACCCAGAAAAACAGAGGTGACTTGTTGTCCAGTGTTAACACGTGTGGAAAGGAAACAAGACTGACAGTTGGTGGGGGAAGGGGCAACCAGGAGTGGCAGTTGGGTCTTGTGACTAGCACTTCCTTCCTACCTGGAGTGGCAGTTGGATCTTGTGACTAGCACTTCCTTCCTTCAGGCTTTACTTCCTTCCTGGTGTTGGAGGAGGGAGGAGCTATTTCAGCTATTCTGGAGTGGAGTACCTCTACTTTGTTCAGCCTGAAGACACAAGCGTCTGAAGGTTAGAACTGTAATTGTCTGCTTTCTGTCTACTGCTAATATTCTGAAATTGACCAAACTGGCCAGAAGATAGGAGTGGGAGAAAAGCTCCGCCAGCCTGTGGGGCCTGGCCTCAGCTTGAAAAGTTGAAGAAGACTCCAACCTTATTTAGGGACTTCCCTTGCCCCACCTTCCTGATATCTTTCCAATCCCTACGGGTTATTAAACTTTATATTATTTGAATTTGCAGTCAGATAAGTGGACTATCTTTTCTGGCCATAGAGGGAGCTGAACATTAGTTCAGTCATTCCAGGACAAACAGTCCTTATTGGACCCCTGCTGCTTCCTCTCGGCAGGGGGCATCTCTCTCCTTTGCTTCACCAAGCAATATTCCCTCTCTCCCCTCAACTCCTCCATACCCTACTACAGACCTTCCCTTTATCTCCCATTTTTCCTCCCCATCCTTTCCCAATTAATTACAGTTGGGCTTTTTTTTTCAAATAATATAAAGTTTAATAACTCATAGGGATTGGAGAGATATCAGGAAGGTGGGACAAGGGAGGTCCCTAAATAAGGTTGGAGTCTTCTTCCACTTTTCGAGCTGAGGCCAGGTCCCACAGGCTGGTGGAGAGTTTCTCCCACTCCTGTCTTCTGGCCAGTTTTGTCAATTTTAGAATATTAGCAGTAGACAGAAAGCAAACATGACAATTCTAACCTTCAGAAGCCTGTGTCTTCGGGCTGAACAAATTAGAGGTACTCCACTCCAGACTGGCTGAAATAGTTCCTACCTCCTCCAACACCAAGAAGGAACTAAAACCCAGCAGGAAGGAAGTGCTAGTCACAAGACTCAACTGCCACTCCTGGTTGCCCCTTCCCCCACCAACTGTCAGTGTTGTTTCCTTTCCACACAGGTCATAAGTGACACAGCTGAAATAGAATGTCATATTTGGGGAATAGTGGCTATTCTAGTTCAACAGATATGTAAAATATATGAAGTAGAAAATACAAAATTACAGTGGATACCTAGTCTAAGGTCTGCTGGTGAAAGCCTTTAAAGGTTAAACTAAGTAATTTATGTTTTATCCTAGAAGCAATAAGGAACTTAATCAGAAGAGTGACATGGTCAGACCTGGAACCTAAAAATGGTGATTTTAGAGATCTGTTCAAAGATAGATCTGGTAAAAAGCACACCACCTTCTCGTTCTACTTCATAGAGCTTTTATGAAATTAAGCAACATAATGGATATGACTTAACTTGGACAATTTAAATGACATCAGACAAGAAATAGTATTCCTTTATTATTAATTCTTTATTTTTTAATGCCTTTAGCACAGTGAAGTATTGATTAAGTACACATTGGAATATGGCACAGTGTTAATCCATATCATCATTTAAGACAGACAGAAATAAACAAAAAATCCCTCAGAGTGTCAGGAGGTAGAACATTTTCCTAACAACATGAAAACTAAAAAAAAAAAAAATAAGAACCTGACACTTTCATGGAAATCACTTATTTCTCTCACTTTGCACAAGATAATGACTCTGTTGTAGACTCCTTTGATGGGTCTGGATGGTCTGACATTTTTTACACCTAAGCTTAAAAAAGTAATGAGAAATGAATTAGAGTACAGTGAGGGATATTTCTTGCCTCCAGAAAAGTGTTAGGTAAAGAATTATTGATTTATTTTCTTTAGCTCATTTCCTGTATTTAAATGGAAAAGTATTGATAGATGGCGAATAGGTTTCTCAATAGGCTTGCTAAGAAGGAAGTATAGGCTTTTTTTGTATGTCTGACTTTGACTTTTGGGACAGAAGTAAAGAGCTTTGTGAGATTAAAAATAAAAGTTCCTAGAAGGGAAGCAATTTGAGACGTTTTTTGCTAATAACTTCAAAGTACTCTCATAGCAGTGGCTACTTTAAAATGTAATGTGATTTGGGAAAATAAAATTCAAAGCATTCAAACAAAGGTTATTTACATTACAAAAGCATTCTTTTAAAAGATTCTTTTGCCTTTGTTTAAGAGTTTCTCCTAGAGTTCCTTCAAATTTATTTATCCTAGAATATTTAAGCTTTTGTTTATAGATCACTTAATATTTGACTGAAAGAATGAAAGATGTAGAAGGAAGAGGAATTAAGTGCTACAAATGAGGTAGGGCCACTACAAATGTCAGCTCAATTGGCAATGAAAATAATTCATCTGTGGAATAATATGTCATTTGGAGGAAAGGATTTGATTTGGGATGTTTTCATTATTAGTTGAGTTTGAATTGCCTATTTTTTTTTTTAATTTGGGTATCTTTGGCAGTTTTTAATTTACAAAAAGGATTATTTCATTGACAGCAAAGATCCTCTCTTATTTATCTTTGTACTCCTTTCCCCTCCCCATCTTTCTGTAACTTATATAGAAAAGACACAATTACTGTTTGCTGATTGACTTAATAAGAAATTTTATGAAGTCTGGAACTTTCTAAGCAGAGTAAGTACATTGAGAGAGAAAAAGAAATCAGATATTTAGATTTTGCTTAAATCCTTAGCATCATGAATTGATTCCTCCAAAGAAGAAATGTTAAAACTTTTGCTGGAATCAGGTACATAGCACAGTGGCTAGAGTGCCAGGTCTAGAGTCAGGAGGATCTGGGTTCAAATCTGTGCTCAGACACTTTATACCTATGTGACCCTGGGCAACTCATCTAACACTCCTTGCCTAGGGAGGAAAAAACATTTTTTCTTGGATAGATCACTGGACTTAATACAAGGAAGAACTTTGTTTAAATCCCACACTGAACACATTATCTATGTGGCCCTGGGGAAAGTACCTAATATCTCTAGCTTTCAGTTTCTTCTGTAAAATAAGTAATTTGGACTAAATGACATTTAAAGTTCTTTAAATCTTTAAATATGAATTTAAAGATCTTTAAGGGAAGGCTGCTTCATCTTGTACCAGGTATGTTTTGAAGGAAACTGTGGCTTGAACTTGATGACTACAGGATTGATAAAGTAAAATCACAGAATTTCAGAGTTAAAAGAGACCTCAGACATAAACTCAGGTCAAAGAAAAAATTTCTTTGTCAGATTTTACTTTATTACTCTCCTTATCACTACAAGATGATCCAGGCTAATTCTATTTAAGGAGGCTTCCACTAACTTTTCACTCTAAAGCTTTCATATTTCCTTCTTCATTTATTTTATACCCCCAAATGCAACTGATTGGCTTCTTATAATATTTGGATATAAATAAACTCTCCCTCCAAATCTGTGCCCTAAAAAGCTAAGGTAACTAACAGGAATCAGTCAGTCTTAATGAACTAGTAGAATTTATTTTCCTTTCAGCTTGACTACTTATTTTTGAAATCTCAGCCTTCCTGAGCTGGTAGAGGATAAGATTCTTCTAGGGCTCTGAAAGAATCCAGGTTGGGAAACTCTTACTCCACACACCATCCATTTGAAAACATATATGGGAAAAAATCACTTTTGAAATATATATGATTTTCTTCTAACTTTGAAATTCTGTGAATCTACACATATTTAATTTTAGTAAACATCAGAGAAAGTACTGGAGAAAAATCTTAAAAATGTAATGAATATGGCAAGGCCTTCAACTAGAATTTTTCTTTTTGAATATCAAAAATTCTTTTGGAGATAAAAGCAAATGAACTCAATGGTTAGATTGCCCAACTGTGAACTAGAAAAATCAATGCATCAGAATATTCATATTGTAAAGAAACATTTAGAATGTAATGAATGTAACAAAGTTTCCAAAATTCAGTGAACTGATTAAACATCAAGGAATGTATACTTTTAACCAATAATGCAATGTCTATCTTATATTTTTCATAACCCCTCTTCAGTCTTACCTCTCCTATTTCTTCATTCATATATAAGAAATAAAGGAATTTTAGCTCAGATGCTATCAACCTACCGTAAGATCCACTTACCACTGAGTTCTTTATCCCTTTATTGTTAGTATATGTGGATCAGATGAATTGGGTGTTCAGAAGAGGAACAAGAGCATAAAACCTTGCCTATAACGAGATCAGCTGTCATTTTAGTGCTTTGTAAGAGTTTTAGTTGCTTCTTGGAAGGTGACAGACCCAGCTTAGAAGGAACACCTAAGAAGGTCATGGCTCATTGTCTCAAGATCCCATGGAGACTCCTCTGACATAGGCATGACACTCTGAAGTCTCTTCAATGATACTGACTTCTAGGAAAGAATCCAGGAAAGTTCGTTGTGTTCCAGAATTAGGAAATCTATGATAATACCTTTTAAAATGAGTGCATTTCTGACATGGAAACTTCTGCCATATGAAACTATTTCTTGAACTATATGGGAGCAACCGATATACAATACGGAAAAATTTAGCTCTTATTCAAAGATTTTTGTGGAGGATTTATGCTTTGATTGAACTTTCTATTATACTATCATTTGGAACTTTCACAAATATTTTGACTATAGGAGTTGTTTTTTTTTTTTTGTTTGTTTGTTTGTTTTTGTAAGGCATTATAGATAAACCAGAGATAGAGTGGTTCCTTTTTAAAAATTTTTGTTAATATAAATAGAATTACATGCCATACAATTCCCATCATTCATTTATATAATTGAAGCTTCTGTTCCTTTTGCCCTTCATTCCTCAGAATCTGCTCCAATTTTCATAGATTCCTTTGTTACAATGAGGACTTGTTTATTCTGGGATAGATTCATTATTTTCCAAATGTATTGCTTTTCTCAATTTCTTCATGAGATTAAAAGACTTGACAATCCCCCTATAGTTACATATATATGTTAAAGAAATATGGAATATAAAAGGTTCTTGGAAGGTACCTTAGCAATTATTTATTCTAACCTTCAAAGCACATCATGAAGAAATTCACACCTGTAATCTGCAGTGATCACTGAGAAGCTGCTTGGAATTTTTTAGTTATTAGGGCTGACTATCCCTTGAAATAGCATATTTCATTGTTGAGTGATTTCAGATATTTTTTGAGCCCCAAATGGACACGTAATGCCATACTAACTATGATTAGAAGCTTGTCCTGACTGTATGCCATTAACTATTTTATGACTGGGTACGTAAGAAAGTATAGTATAAAATTTCCAAATATTATATACCATTCTAAGCAATCTTTCAACAGCCTCCAACAGCAAGTAAAATTTCTGTCTATTTAATAGTATCACAAATTGATAATAAAATCTTATTATTAAATCATTAGAAGAAAAAAAAACTTTTCACAAAATACAACACACATTTACCATTAAAAATATTGCAAAGGAGGCAGCTAGGTTGTACAATGGATGGAACAGCAGGCCTGGAGATGAGAAGACCCGGATTCCAATCTCGCCTCAGATAATTCCTAGTTATGTGGCCCTGGTCAAGTCACTTAACAGCAATTGCCTATCCCTTCTCACTCTTTTATCTTAAAATTGTTAGATAGACAGAGGATAAGGGATTAGAAAAAAAGACATTAAAATAACAGGAATAAACAAAACTTCCTTTAGTACAATTAGAATTGGCCTGTCTAATAAGAGTAAGGGGAATACAAAGGTCTCTATTATTAACATTAATATTGAACATAGTGCTGACATTAAGACAAGGAAAAATAAATTGAAGAAGTAAGTTTAGGCAAAGAGGAAACAAAATTATCACTTCTTCCAAATGGTAATTTACTTGGAGAATCAACTGAAAGACTTATTGAATCATGAAAGAAATGAAAAGAACTGGGGTAATATTTGAAGTCAAAGATATGATGTTATTTTGTAAGCATATTATATACAAGGTAGAGGACTACAAGCCATACTCAGTTTGAATGGTCTAAGTCATCCAGTTTCCAGATTGCATAGCTATTATAAGCTTAAGCATTGCCTCCACAGAGGTTATGAACAGCGTCAAGCATTCAGAACATATATTTTTAGTGTGCTTAGAACAGAGGTAGAACAGATTGATAAAGCTCTTCCATCATAATAGACTCCAGGAATAAGGGTTTGACCAGGGTATCCTCTTAATTATACACCAAAAGAATAGAATTGGAGTTCAGTTTCCTCATATAACCTCTAGCGTGGGTGGAAACAAGAGGAAGTATATGGGTACTTTCATCATTGAAGAGACTGTTAATACTATAACTGTTTTATCTTATTGAGATTACACAATTATAGTTTATCAAAGTATTAAAAAAGAATTCTTGTAAGTGATTAAAAGCTACTTAATGGAATTTCTTTTCATAATGAATAAACTCAAAAAAATTTAGGATATAAATTAAGTTCACATAAATCATTAGCATTTCACTGTTTTACCAACAAAATCCAGCAGGAAAAGATAGAAAGAAACATTAAATTTAAAATAACCATTGATGGTAAAAAATACCTGCAAGCTATACATTGGATCTATCTAAACACAATAAGAAAACAGTCTTTGCAAAATTAAGGAAGATCTAAATTTTTGGAGGAATAATTATTGTCTCCAAGTAGTAGGAAATATAATTAAAGTGACAATAATACCCAGGCTAACTCATTTACTCAGTGCCATACTAATCAAGCTGCCAAAGATTTATTTTATAGAATTAGGGAAAATAATAATATAATTTATCTGGAGGAACAAAATTCAAGGATATCAACAGCTTTAGTGATAGAAAGTGAGAAGGCAGTGGTATAGTACTAACAAATCTCAAATTATATTGCAATGTCATAATCATCAAACCAATTTTGTACAGAGTAATAAAGAGAATTGGATGAATGGAATACCTTAAATATGCAATAGGTTGCATCAAATAAGTAACCCAGTGGTGGATAAAACCTCAAATCTCAACTATTAGGTCAATAGCTCAATATTTAACAAAAACTCTTGGGAAAACAGAAGGAAAAAAAAAACAGTCTGGCAGAAAATAGATATAGATAAAAATCTTCTACCATATACTAACACAAGTTCAAAATGGGTACATAATTTAGACATAAAGGGAAACATCAGAAATAAATAAGAAGAGCATGGAAAAGATGATACACCTGACTTATAGATAAAAGTTGATGAGAAAACAAGAAGCAGAGAGTTTCATGACAGGTAAATGAAGGAATTTAGATAAAAGTGTAAAAAAGGTAGAAAATTGGTTAAAGTCTTTCATTCAAGTGATCTATTAAAGGTTTCATTTCTAAGACATATTGAGAATCATTGAAAACATATGATATATTCTGCAATTTATATCATCAAAAATATGAATAGTTTTCAAAGGAATAAATTCAAGTTATTAAGAGTCATATAAAAATGATCCAAAACACTAATTATTAGAGAATTCAAATTAGATCAGATCTGAGATACAATCTTAAACCTAAAAGTTTGACAAAGATGAACAAGAAAAAAAAAGACAAATGCTGGAAGGATTCTAAGAAAAGAGGTATATTAATGTACTATTGGGAGAACATTAAAATTGGTTTTTGGAAAGAAAATTGGAAGTGAGTCAAAAATGCTATTAGACAGTGAATACATTTTGATCCAAGCAATCTTACTTCTAGGTCTACATTCCAAAGAGATAAAAAAGAGAAAAATGAACTGTATGTACAAAAATAGGATTCCTATGTACAAAAAATATTTATGGCAGTTTTTTTTAGCATGTGTTTGCAAAGAATTAAAAATTAAAAGAGTATCCATTATTTCAGACATGGCTGAAGAAGTTGTGATATCTGAATGTGATGGAATACTACTGTTCTGTAAAAAATTATAGAGATGGTTTTAGTGACATCTAAGAAGAGTTATATATATATATATATGCAAAGTGATATGAAATGCATTAAGAGAACAATTTTTATACAACAACAAAAATATCAAAAAGCCTAATGACTTCAAAAGAATTAGAAAAATCCCATCACCAAAATGACCACCAATTCCAGAGGGCTTATACTGAAATAAATTGCTCACCTTCAGATGGAGAGATAATGGACTTAGAAGGCAAATTGAGGTTTATAATTCATTCTTCTTATTTATGATCAATATGAAAATTTGCTTTGCTGGAATTTATAGGTTTTAATATAAATGAATGCATATTACATATACACACAGACATCCACATGCACACACACAAACACACATACACACACACACACACACACACACATATATATATATTTACTTTTTCAGTGTGGGGGTATGAAAATCAAATTAACATGCATTTTTAAAACAGAGTTCATTCAATCTAGAACTCTTATTCTTTAAGAGATAGAGGAAATATCTATAAAGATCTATTTAGATTAAAAATAAAGGGGCTCAGGCAGCTAGATTACACAGTTGTTATAGTACCAGACCTGGAATTAGGAGAACCTGGGTTCACATCTGACCTCAGTCACTTCCTAGCTTTGTTACCCTGGGAAAGTGCCTTAATAAGGCATATAACCCCAATTACCTAGCCTTTGCTGTTCTCTGTCTCCCTTAGAAGTAATAGTAAGAGAGAAGGTTAAAAAATAATAATAATTAAGAAAAATAAAGGGATACCTGTTTTGGCTTGTTCCTGCCTTTGATTTCCCTGGTAATAGAATAAATACATAATATCTGATAATTATCTGAATGGCTGGTTGGTGAAAGAAATATCTGTTTCCACATGTAGCTGCTAGAAGAAATGTTCTCCAATGAGTCATGAAATAAATGGGGGGAGCTTCAGTTATCCAATGGGTTTGGATACCATTGGGCCAGAAATGTGTTTTGTGAGATTCAATTTTTCACTCCATGTACTTATTATCAGCATGGTCCTGAGTAAATGATTTAATCTCTGTTTGCCTCAGTTTCTTTAAGCATAAAATAGGAACAGTAACAGCACAAATCTCAGTGTGTTGCTTTGAAGATAAAAAGAAATAACACATGGAGAGTTTTGCCTTCCTTATCATGAGAATTTTCAATATTATTACTTATATGATAATGATGATGATGATGGTAGTATTATGTACTTGGCCCATCATAGGCATTAAAAAGGACAGTGTATGACTAGCCTATGAAATGCCCTTTGATTTATTCTTTTTTGCCAATTTTTAGAAACTAAGTTAAGTTTATCTCTATCACAAAAAAAAGATTCATTAACAGAGATTTAGTGTTCTCCCCATAACTTTTATCTATTTTTCTTTTTTGCCTTTCCTTGTTTCTTTTTTATAACAGCATTTTAAATTTTTTCCAAATTACATATAAGTATATATTTTTAATATTTGGTTTTTTATATTTAGAAAGTCCTATTCTCTCTCTCCCTCTTACTTCTCCCTCTTCCCCAAGAAGGCAGGTAATATGATATAGATTGTACATATGTTATCGTATAATACATATTTCTATGGTTATTGTGTTGTGAAAAAAGACACAGATTCCTTACACTAGAGATAAATTCATGGAGGGAATAAAGTAAATGAAGTAAAAGAATGATGTGTTTCAATTTGCATTTGGACTCCTTTCTGTTCCTTCTATGGTAGTTAATATCATTTTTTTTAGTCATGAGTATTACTTTATTTTTCAAAGTTTTCCTTACCTTGCTCAGATTCTGCGGTTCCTTAAAATGAGATTATATTATGTATTTTGAAATGAAAAATCTTAAAATTATAACATGTTCTTGCAGACAAGCTGCAGATATATGCAGATTTATTTAAAAGTTCTCATCTATGTATTTCTTTTTAAACTACAGGTACTCCATCTCATATCCCACACATTAATTTCTATGAAATCTTCACAATTACTCAAGTAATCATGCTGACACTATATATTCTGTGTTGGCATTTTTCAAATAGTTTTAGTCTTATACAATCATCTCCTGATTAATAATAATGCTTCAAAAACAACCTAACCAAGAACTTTAAGCCTTGAATTCATATTGCTTGTTTATGTTGCTATCTGCCTAGGCAAGCATTACTTTTGAATTTTTACAGACTGAAACTTGGAATTTTTAAAACCAAATACACAATTTTTGTTTCCTTAAACTAGATTGCCTTCTTCCTACCTGCTTATCTAAATTCTTCTTCCTTTCAATTCAATCAGAATTTATTAAGAAACTAAAATGTGTCAGGCAGGCAAGGTCATATTGGAGACAGAGCCAACATCCCTCTGGGAAATACTGACTATCATTTAAACTCTTAAGTGTTCAAGATACATCTTAAAAACCATGACGTGCAAACAGTTTCATCAAATGTAGATTGATAGATAAAGTTTCTTATACCAATGAAATAAGAAGTATGTTTTCTAAGTAAATAAACATTTAATTACTCAGTGCATACCAACCACTATACTATGATTGAAACTACAATAAACTGTAAAATACATAGGGTTTTTGCCCATTAAGGACCTCATATTTCAATGGGGGAGGCAAGTAAACAACCAGGCAAATACATGGTATATAGAGACTAGATGGAAGGTAAAGAGTGTGATAGTGAAATCACTTTTAAAGACTGGTATATATATTAATTTAAGGTTGCCAAGTAATTCAGCTATGTAATTCCTAAATGAAACACTCAAGTCAGCTGCCAACTTTTTATGATGTTTTAATTACAAACAGGAGGAAGAACGTATTAGAGGGAGAGAGAAGGAAACGGGAGAGAAGGAAAGAGGTTTAAATACCCACTCTGCTCAGGCTGAGCCAAAGCTGGCTTTAAGGCCTTGGATAGACAAGGCAAGGAAAAAAATCAGTCCTTATCACTCACATGACCAATCAGGAGAAAAACAGTCTGCGGGGTTCCTCCAACTCCAAGCACCAGCCTTGAACTGACTCTAGCCCTCCTCACAGGAAGTCACGAGAACCCCAGAGGCTGTTCTCTACCTCACTTCCTGTGTCTCACATGTGCCAATGGTGACTCTAGCTTGACCTAGGACCACCCAGAGGTCTGCCCTTTTTGTACATGTCTAATCTTGTTACCCTGAGTAGGGTGGAGATTGTAGTTTCTAAGACCTGATTCTGTTATTCCAAGTATCTCTGTTGTTATTGATCAGGAAATAGCTAAATCCGATCTTCTAAAGAATGGTCTGAATAGGGTGGAGTAGTTTTTGAAATTCACATGAGATGTGAAGACATTAGCAGTTAGAGTGAGCTGAAATGGCATCCTACAGAAGGTAGTGTGTGAGTTGAAATTTGAAGCATGTTAGTAAAAGTAAAAGGTACAAATGAAGAGGTAAAATATATTCCAGGTGTATGGGGCAAAGAAGAAGAACTGCAGTTAGGCTAGAATCACTGAAATATAAAATGCATAGAGAAAAGTATAAGAAGCCTGAAAAAAGGAGGTCATCTTATAAAGTGGTTTAAATACTAAACAAAAAAGCTTATATTTTATCATGAATCAAATCAAAGAGGTTTGAATAATAGAGAACTAATGGAATACACTGAACATTAAAAGTTGGAGTATGTATGTATGTATGTATGTATTTAAGAGTGATTGTATAGGAGAATAGAGATAAAATGAAGAGGACTGTGCTTTAGGAAAATTACTGACCTTGACAAATTTGTAAAGGATATATCAAAGTTTGGAAACCCAAGTTATCAAAATGAGTTTTAAGGCAACTATAAGAATTTTATAGGTAGGACTCAATTAGCATTGTGATATGTAAGTGACAAGAAGCAGATACATATGAAAAATTCTGTATCTGTATGAATGATCATATTTGACAATGAATTAGATTAGTGAAGTGAATAAGATGTCAAAGATGTCAAAGATGACACCAAGATTATTAGTTTGGTTAAGTAGGAGGATACTGGTGCCCTCAAAAAGGACTTTATATTTTTTTCTTGGTTTTCCTCTATCCCCTTTACTTCCTCCCTCAAAGGGGACAGACAGTAGGGGAGGAGTCACTGATGGAAACTAAAGGGTTGAAATTGATGGCAGTCCAATCATGGATAACAGAAAAACTTTGAGGAGTTCAGTTATTTTTTTTAATTCCTCCAGTTACATTCAATTCCCACTGATGTATGACAACATCTCTACCTAGTAAAGATTACTAAGATGAAATGGAGGAACATGAACTTGGATTTGATTGACCTTAATTTGACTACCTGCTTCTCCATTTACAAATATATGTATGACCTAGGTCAAATAACTTAATTGCTACAGGATTTAATTAACTCATGAAAATAGGAAAGATGAATTGTACTATTTTCTTCTCTACCATGCTTGTGAGGCTTTTATAAGCTTCAATCAATCAAGCAGTAAGCATTTATTACATAGTCTGCTTTGGTCTAGTGATATAAAAACATCCCCCTGATCTTAGTGATTACACAATATGAGACAACATGAAGTTATATGGAGGATCCATGGTGGGATGGGGGAAAAGACATTGACACTGGATTTAAAACACCGTCTTTGAAAATCCTAATTTTCTCTCTTAGTAGTTGTGTGATTTTGGACAAGTCTGTGTCTCAATTTCTTGTATATAAAATTATTACTGAATAAATGATGCCTTGGGTCTTTTCCAGATAAAAATTGTATCTTATAATTCTATAACCATAGCTAAATATATATTAACTGCATACAAAATGCATAGTTATGTAGCTACATAGATTTTCATATTGCAAATATATTGTCACAAATGTGTATATGCATATGTTTATGTGTGTATACACAATAAACTTAATGTAATTTAGGCATGGATAGGACATGACTCCATTAGGATGAGATGTGAGTTGAGCCATTAAGAGGCACATGGATTCTAAAAACAGTATATTCAAGTTATAAGAGATAATCCTAAATTCCAGAGACTTGAAATGAAGTACCATATATGATGTAAAGTGAGAAAACCAAATTGATTTGTCTGTGTGGAGGCATATAATATAAATAAGACTTGAAAGTTGGGGTCAGTTGAGAAACTACTGAAATGTTAAACAAGGGAGTTATGTTTGCTTCTAGAAGTAATAGGTAGCTAATAAAATTTATTGATTTTGGGGTTGATATAATCTTGCACTTAAGGAAAATAACTTTGGCAGTTGTGTGGAGGGAGGGTTGGAAAGAAACAAACATTGAGGCAATTGTAATATTTTGAGTGTTATACAGGTGAGGGATGATGAAGGCATGAACTAGGACTGTAGCAGGTGAGCAGAGAGAAGGAAAATAGGATGTCTGTACCAGGAGGTCATTAATTAAATATCAAATGAAAACTGCATGGTAGCAAATTGTAATTTCTTAAGGAAGAACAAAAAAATCTAATAATTTATTTTTTTGTTTGTTTACTGGGGATGTTCTCATTTGGGGATGTGCTCATATAAAGAAGTTACTTCTTATGTTGATGATCAGGTCCATGAACTGTTCTTTCTTTCTCTTCTATGACTCTATCATCTACTGCTTGTGTAATTGTGAACATTTTGTTCACCCAGTTTCCTCTTTTGTAAAATTAGGAGAATAGATCTGGTAGTGCCAACCTCATGAGGTTTGAGGAAGCTAAAATGAGATTATAAATGTAAATCACTTCATAAGCATTAAAATGGATTATATAAATATCGGATATTATGGTGTTATTAATTTGAATTATATTTTGCATTGAGAATGCTTCTAGTTCAAGAATAATTCTTTTTAAACATATTTTATTAAAGTCTTTTATTTTGCATTATAGTAATTTTTAGATGTAGGATGCACATCAAACTGCCTTTCTAACAAAGAAAAGCAATTGAGCAAAATCAACTTGCCCTGTATTCAACGGGTATCTAGAGCATGCTCCTCTTCTTCCTCTCCTTTCAGTAAGAGAAGTGAAGTCTATTTTAACAGTGTCACAGACTAACATTTCTCAGGATAACTACTCAGAACCTCATTTTCTTTTAGTGTTTTCATTTACATTATCAAGGTCATTGTGTAAATTGTTTTCTGCATTCTGCCTATTTTACTCTGCATAAGTTCATGATTCTCCATTTTTTTCTGAATTTTTCATATTCTTCATTCCTTCTTACATGAAAATATTCCTTTATTCTGCATTCCTTCTATGAACACTCACTTTATTCTCAGTTCTTTGTTATCCCTCCTCTAAAATGATGCTAGAAATATTTTTGGCATATTTTGGGCTTTTATTTCTATCTTTGTCCTCACAGGAGACTGTTCCAAAGGGTGGGCAAAAGATATAATTTCATAATTTTTCTCACATAATTTAGTAATTTTTCAAAATAATTGGAGCAATTCAAATTTCCACCAACTGCACAAAAGTGCATAAAGAATTACTTAAAAACCATATCCAGAATGTGCTTGCTGGAGAAGAGCACCCCAAGTTTAGAAATAGTAGTTCTTATGTCAGAATTCCCTCCTTCCTCTTTGCCTCACCCTTCCTCAGTTAACTGTTTTTTTCAGAAAGATTTTACTTTTTCCTTTCAGGGGCCTTCAATAATGAGATTGCAACTATTGAAAATGCTATTTATGTGGAATGCACAATGATGAGTCTTCTTATACAAAGATGACCTTATAGGTCTGACATTACCAGCAGAATTTGTGCTTGAGTTTAATTCTAAAGATGGAATGAAATGCACTAGCTCATCCACACTCTCACTTGCTCTTCCTGTAGATCAATGACGCATGTCCTTGATGGCTGACTAGAGTTTGGATTTATAGCTTGAACCTAAGAAACAAAGAACTTTTCTTTTTTGCAACATGTTATTTTTGGTCAATATGACTTTCAAATTCTAGCATATTTCAATGTACATATCACTTAATGACAAGGTAACTTCTCTTTACTACATCTCTAAAATTCTTTTTTCCTTGCTATTCTATTTCTAAACTGAAAAATTACTGCTATTTACTATCAACTATTCATGCTTCATATTCTTTGATAAAGGTCTCTCCTATTTTATAGATAAGGATACTAATATTTTTATAGATAAGGAATTAAGTAACTTAATTAGAACTTGCTAAAGGCATGATTAAGACCCCATTTTCTTTATACTTGGTTGAATAGGCTTTACACCATATTGTTTCTCAAGTCTGCCAGAAGTCTGTCTTTCTGCATTTCTTCATTAAAGGCAAAGACAGTAGAACCCAACAAATTTAGAAGTTCAGATTTTCTCTTTCCTAACCTCATTAGTATATGGACTTTCTTCAAAATAAAAACAAGGTTAGTAACAAGACTTGCCAAATCTATTCTTTTTTCTTACCCTGTAATATATAATCAAATGACAAGAAGACATTCAGTGTTATATGTTCCTGGAATGAGTTGCAATTTCCAGACAGGAGTCATGTCTTGCATCAAATGCAAAGTGGTGATTAAGGGAAGTAAAGCCAATGTAGTAATTTTATACATCGAAATGGAAAACAAAACAAGATAGAATTAAGTTCTAAAAAGAATCTGGGGAACAAAATCAACTGCTTTTGACATTGTTTCAGTAAAGAAACTTTTCCAAAAGTCTCAGGAGAAAAGTTGTCTGGTAAATATCACTATTTTCTCTGCTTCCCAGGGAAGAGATCTTTAAAATCTATCTTAATTTTATATTTTTTCCATAATACATATCAGTACAATTTTAATAATTTTTCTGACATTTTGTCATCCTTGTTCTCTCAATCTCTCCTTCCCTCTCACCTTTTCCTCCTCCCCAAGATGTCTTGTAATATGGTATGTGTTGTACATGTCCTATCGTTCAATACATATTTCCATGAATATCATGTTATAAAAGAAGACACATGTCATTCATAAAAGAGAAAAGACAAGGAAGGATATAAAGTGAAGAATGGTATGCCTCAATCTGCTTTCAGACACTATCACTTCCTTTGTTAGTGATGGATACACTTTTTCATCTTGTGTCCCTTGGAGTTGTCTTGGATCCTTGTATTCCTGGTAATAGTTAATCCAATCACAGTTGGTCATCTTGCATTATTGCTACCAGAGGAGGGATCTTTTGAATTCCAAGGAGATTGGTTTTTCTTTAAGTATGGTTCCTATGTAAATTTGCTTTTTAAAAATATTTTTGTTAATAGTCAAGTATCTGATGGCTTGAGTTCCATGATCTAGCCAAAACATTCCTTTCACAACATTTGTAAATTGCTTGAAGCCATCATACATATACCTAACCATTTGACAAAGTCATGGCCTGAGGAAGGAAGGTCAGCAAAGCAGACCCCAGAATGAGAGCCCTCTGTTGATTCCCCTTTCTGAATTCTTTCCTCAAATTTTTTCCCACTAGTGGACTTGTTATTATTATTATTCTCTCCCCAATATAGGAGAAATAACATGAGAGCAAATACTTATAGGATCAATAAATATATATCCTACTTTAAGCCCCTTAGGTTATTACCCCCAAAAGATTGCAATTACATAATAAAGGCCCAAAGACTACCACCCATGACCCCTCCTTTCTCAAGCACAAGATACACTCCAAGGCCCTACAACATAATGAATCTTGTCCTACAGTTACCACACTCGAATTAATCTGTTGGAGCAAAAGCCAAGCTGTATGGCTAGGCATCTCAAAGTAACCCAAGAAAAACAGAACTTGTAAATTGAGGAAAAACCCAAAATTGTTCTGCCTAAAGTACTCACACCGAGATACAAATATGTTTTGTTGTTCATCTCCCAAGCAATTATGATGGATAATGAACGCTGACTAAAAGCACAATGATCCTCTCAGTAGGTCAAGGGGTACTAACCTACAAATGGCTTTATTCACATTAATCATATCTATTACATAGTGTTGTAGAAACCTAGTAAATTATCACAGAATTCTTTGTTGAAGCAACATCACAAGAGTGATTTTTAGGTGATTTGATAATATCCAATCAAATTATATGTCACATAGGTAGAGAATTGATTATGTGTGTGTCTACCAAAAACCTATATAATAAACATACCATAATACCATGGCAGAGCACTGTGTGTGATGCCTGGGTATGTGGGCTGAATGCACAATGTGTCTCATCTTATTTATATGACCATGATGTCACACCTGGGCAGGCAACCCTGGTCCTCAGAGAGGCTGCTGGATGGACCACAAGAGTAAATTTTTCATGAAATTACAGAACTGAAAAACTGAAATCAAACTTTGAGATGCCACTTTCTACAGGACCTTATGCTGTCAGAATCCCTCTTTCCTTTCTCTTTATTTTTTTTTCTTCACTAGTATTTTTCTCTCCTTTCCTTGGATAAAAAAAAAAGAACTCAAAAGAAGAATTATGAATAAACAGGAGGGGTAAAATTGACAATTTTTACTGAAGAAATTTTGTACAAATAAAACTAATGGATCCAATATTGGAAGGAAATCAGTAAGTTAGAAAAATCATAGACAATTTCTCAGAAAGGTGTCTCATATCTAAAATATATAGAGAACTTCATCACCTATGTAAGCACAAAAGCTGTGCCTCAGTTGATAAATGATCAAAAGATATTAACATACAATTTTTGGATGAAGAAACCAAAGATATGTGTATATATATATATATATATATATGTATATATATATATATACTTATATAAAAATACTCTTAATCCTTAATAATTAATGAAATTTAAATAGAAACAACTCTGAGATATTTCACATCTATCAGATAGAGTCAAATGATAAAGGGTAAAATGACAAATATTGCAGGTAATGTGGAAAATGGGGACTTTAATACACTGTTGGTAGAACTGTGAACTGATTCAACCATTTTGGAGCCTAATTTGGAATTGTATTCAAAGAGTTATTAAATTGTATGTATCTTTTGATCTAATAATACCACTAAGAAGATTATTTCCTAATGTGGTCAGGGAAAAAAACCTATATGTTCTAAAATGTGTATAGCACTTTGCTTTCTGGTGGCAAAGAACGCAAAATTGAAGGGGTGTCTATCAATTGAGGAATAACTGAACAAGTAACGCAATATGATTATGATGGAATACTATAGTGCCATAAGAAATGGTGAGCAGGTTTTATTATGGAGAGACTTAAATGAAATTATAAAGAGTGAAATATGTAGAACAAAGAGAACATATAGCAACAGATATATTGTTTCAAGAATGACTTATTTATGTCTACTTCCAGAGGAAGAATTGATAAATAGAAATAAGACATAGTTTATATATCTATATCTATAGATATTCAAATTAAGCCTTCTGTACAGAGGAAAGAGTAGAGAGTGATGTATTTCAATATAACAAATAAATAAATGAATTGAAATTTTAAGTAAAAACCCAAAAAACTTAGTACTTCCTCTTAACACCTAGTTACCCCATTATGCCTTATAACTGCTTCTCATTTTGTTAATCACTGAATCTAACAACACTCTCATAAGATGTGAACTCAGGTCTTTTTGATAACAAATTGCTCTTTCTTGCCACTGTCCCAACTAGATACTCATCTCTGATAATCATTGTTTTCACCTTTCTTTCTCTATCTCTCTTCATCTTTCCTTCTCATTTACCTTCATTTCCTTCTTTGCTTTCTTTCCCTTCTTGGCCTCATTTTTTGTTTCTCTTCCTTCTAATTCTCCACTCTCTTATTCATGCTATTTACTAGAAATAGTATATAAAATACAAGAGGTAAGTAAGCCTAAGGAGTTTAAATTCCATCTTAAATAGTATAGTTGATACCTCAGAGTTGTCTATCTGGGTAATCCAAAGTAATATTTTACTACTTCTTTTTTCTCTTCTGTGAATTTTAAAACTGCTCCACCCTACTCAGACCATACTTTAGAAGATCTGATTCAGCTATTTCTTGATTAGTAACAATGGAGATACTTGGTCTAACAGAATCAAGTCTTGGGAACTCTACATTACTCCACCCTACTTAGTTTAACCAGGTCAGCAATGTCTGCACCCTACTCAGGGATTAAGTATCTGAGAAAATGTCTTTCAACATACATGTACAGAAACAGTGGACAGACACCTGGACTGTCCTAAGTCAAGCTAAGCTATCATTGGTACAGATGAGATGCAGGAAAGTGGCGTAAAACCATTTATATAAGGCACATCACTTCCTCTTTTCACCCTCTTTCCCAGGAGAGGCGACTCTGGCTAGCAGCCTGATAAGTGTTTCCGACATATTGGCGGGGTGGCAGCTATTTGCCTGGGATATGGCAGTGAGTTTGCCCTTGAGCTAATTCAGGTTCAGGCATCTTGGCTGAGTGCTCTTGGAGTTCAGGCTGATTCCTTCCTCTTTTACTCTCCAAAACTTTACCTTGTGGAGTCTCTAATCTTTCTGCCCAGCACAAGCCAGGCAGGAGAAATCCTACACCCCTTCCTTCTCCCTTCTTCTTAAATTTCTTTCCACTATATTAATTAAATCACCATATATTTCCAGACTGACTTGGGTGATTTTTTTTTTATTATTTGGGATATCCATGGCGACCAATAATTAATATAGTTTAGGTCACAATGCTAAAATTATACTTTACACATCTATAAAAGATGAGTAGCAGTATGTCTCACAAAGTTGTGGGATAGTACTTTGCAAACTGTAAAGTAAGACATTAGTGAGTTATTATAATATATTTTGTTTTCTTAGTGATACTATAATCTTCTCAAAGTCAATGATCATATTTCTTTGTTTCCACTCATCTGATACAATGAAAGACACATGAGGGAAACTCAAAGTATATTTAGTAACTATTTATACAACTCAATATATGGGTTTTTTGGAACATTTGCTTGCATGCCTTTCAAATATTGAGAGTTAAAGTAAGTAATGTAAAGTCTTGCTAGTTTGTCAAATCATGAGTGTTACATACAGTATTCAAACTAATAAAGTAATAATAATTGTTTATACAAAAAGGATACTATATATGTGTATTTGTGCATATGGATGTGTTTTTCATTCTTTTCTTATTACACCAATTTTATGCAAATCCTATTTCCATATTAGGCTTAGTGTCAAAAAATTAAAAAAAAAACAAGAAATATATGCTTAAATCTACACTCAGAGTTGATCAGTAGTCTCTGCAAGTAGGTAGCATGTTCATTATAGTCCTTTTGTAAATGTATTGAGTTATTGTATTGATCAGAGTAAGCAGTCTTCCACAATTAATCATCTTTGTTACCAAGTTTAATGTTCTTGTGATTCTGCACACTTCACTTTGCATCAGTTTATGTCTTCCCAGGTTTTTCTTAGAGCACAATAGTACTACCATCACAATCATAGAGTGAAATTTATTCAGACATTTCCCAATTTATGAACATCTCAATTTCTAATTCTTTGCTGATACAAAAATAGCTCCAATAAATATTTTTATACAAATAGTCCTTTTTTCCTTTTATTTAAATTCTTTTAGATTCAGAACTAGTCGTGATATCGCTGAGTCAAAGAGCATGCACAGTTTTACAATTCTTTGTGTATATACCTAAATTATTCTCAAGGATTAGTGAACTGATTTATTATACCACAAACAGTATATTAGTGTATCTATTTTTTCACAACCTTTCTGATACTTATTTTACTTTTTTGTCATGTCAGTCACTCTGATAAGTATAGTTGATACCTCAGAGTTGTCATAATTTGCTTTTCCCTAATAGTGTTCTAGAGTATTTTTATATGACTATTGATAATATATTTTTTAAAAAGATACAATATAAATTCAGTCTTTACTTCATTACCATTCTGGGCCCCAACTTTGATCTACTTAAAGGAAATGGATCCATATATGTGAGTACCCACATCACAGGCAGTCAGCTCTTTCTAGGCAACTGGTTTATTCTAGATTGCCTACAAATATTGGGAGAATAGTCATGGGAATCAATGGTTAAATGTAAGGTAAAAATACCCCAGTTCTTATGGAATACTGAAGTCATTAATGGGTCAGGTAACCTTAAAGACAACAATTGATATATTTTCTTAAAATCAGATCTGCAATCATGGATCTTCATTAGTCATTCTACTTTTTTACATATTTGTCTCTATTCATTGAGATAAATAACATGAGCTAACTGACCTTCAATTGAAAGATTATTGTTATTTAGTTGTTTCAGTCCTAACTCCTTTAGGCACCTTTGGGGGTTTTCTTGGCTGGATATAGGAGTGTTTTGCCACTTCCTTCTCCAACTCATTTTACAGAAGAGGCAAACAGGGTTAAGTGACTTTTCTAGGGTCACACAGTTAATGAAGCCAGATTCGTATTCAGTAAGATGATGTTCCCTGCTTCCAGGCCTGGGACTCTATCTACTTTGCCACCTAGTGGCCCTCAAAAGAGATACCTTAATGTAATTTGCATGTTTGAATTTGATTTACCCACCAAGAATTTATTCATTTTTGCCAAATCATTACCTCCATTTGGAGTGGAAAGGGTATGCACAGATGGTTTCTGTAAGCTAATTGTATCATCTCCATTTTACAAACTGATTTGCTAGATTCATTAGGATCCCTTGTTTATATTTCTCACATTTTGCCATTTCTATCAAAGTTTCATTCAGTCCAAAAATATTCCAGGTTCCTAGTTTATCTTCCTTTGTTCCAGTTGAAATTAAAAAAAAAAACTGTCAGTCAATGAGTAAGGACTTTTAAGGACAATGATTTGTTCTTCTATGCTTAGTACTATAGCAGAATCCAAGTATTATAAAACACATTTCCCATCCTCACAGAATGCTCCTTTCAATTGTTTATGTTGTGTTAACTACAATATCTCATTTGTGTTTTCTATATATTATTGACATTACTTTCCCCTGCTACATTTCCTCCAAATTGATGCTTAACCTTATTTAAGGATTTACTACTACTTACACCTAGAATCTTTGTTTGACAACTTTCTTATTTTATACCATCTGCCATATAGCAAAAATTTGTGTTAGGGTTAGCTTCCCTACATATGATCCATTCTAAATATTGGCACTGGAAATGTAATAATTATCAAATTACTACCCAACATATATTTCAAAGTCCCCTATTTAAACTAGTTCCCAGATGTTTTAACATGGAAATTTTGTATCTAATCATATAGTTATACCTAAATGGGAATGATTGGCAACTTATCAATACTACTGATATTTATCATGGAGTTCTATGATTTTGTTACTATCCTAGCAAATTATTTTATAATTCAGTTCAATTACAGGAATGTATTATGCACATTCTAAAGCAAAGCAAAAAGTCAGACCATTTCTTGATCATTAAAAGTGGGAAAATAAGATGATAAAATGGAAATGAAATCATGATGGGAGAGATTTAGGCTTGACTCATAGAAAAACTTCTAAGAGTGACCTTGTAAAAATCATTTGATTTCTTTGGGCCTCAGTTCCCTCTTTTGAAAAACTGTGGATGAGAAGTTCTTGCTGATCCAACACTGTAATGAAGTAAGACATGAGATTTCATTCACTCAAAGGTTAAGTACAAATTTTTAAAGGGACTTTTTTTCTCTTCCCTATTTCAAAAAACATGGAACAACTTACAGATTAAAACAGTATAAGATAAAAAATTTTGGAGGAGAAAACTGAATAGAGTCCATCTGTAAGAAAGATCAGCAGTGGTTGTTTTAAAGCACTTTAGTTAAGAAGATTACAACATTTGGGCAATAAATTTGAGGTTGAGCTTTCTGGCAGCTAAAGCAAAAAAAAGTCCAACATATTGGGCTACATAGTGTTTAGTTTCTGCCAATCGAAAGCAATTCATTTGCACAGACAAAATTTTTCCTGGAATAAATTCCTGGAGTCAATCAGAAATTTATTTCCTGGATTCATATATAAGGAACATAATTTGACAAGGGAAAGTCACTTAGCCTATGTTTGCCTCAGTTTCCTGAACAATAGAATGGGGATAATAATATTTGACTGAGTTGTGAATATCAAAAGAATGAACTCTTTAGCATGGTGTCTGGCACATAGAACTACTTGAGAAATGCTTGTTTTTTTTTTTTAATTTTCCCTCCACTCTCTGTCATAACACCTCTCTAACCTTTAATTCCATTTTGAATGCTTAAAGTATGCCTTTGTCATCCTTAAATAAATCTCAGTATATTCTAATATTCCTTTTAGCTAACATTTTAAACTTCCCCTTTCTACAGCCAAACTCCTGAAAAAGCAGTCCATAATTGATGCCTTCCTTCCTCTCTCCTCATTTGATTCTTGTATATACCCTACAATATAACCCCAATATTGTCACTTAACTCCAAATTTAACCATGATCTGTTAATTCCCAACTTAATTTTTCTTCATTCTCATTCTTCTTGACTCCTCTTTCTAGTTTCTCTATATTCTTTTCCTCCATAAGCTTCCTTTAATACTCCTTCTTTTCTTCTCCTGGATAATCATCCATGCTAACCCAGGAGCTGTAGGTATGTCTTAAGACTCTCTTCCCTCTTCTGTATACTATCTCTTTGTAAACTAGCAGATTAAATGGGTTGAATTTTCTTTATGCTGATTCCTTTGGGTCTATATATCTAGCCCTAGTCTCTCATATTCCTGAATTTCAGTCCTATGTCACCAAATGCTTATTTTATATTTAAATGCCATTTCCTGGAGGTATCCAAAATAGCCTATTCAAACAGAATTCATATTTCTATCCAAAGTCATTCACTCTTCTTTTCAACTTTGTTATTACTTTTGAGGCCATTAATACCTTTGTAATAACTCAGGCTCACAACTTCAGTCACATTGTTACTTCATCTCTCCTGCTCACTCCATTAAGTCTATCAGTAGTTATATCTTGCCATTTCTAGTTCTGCAACATCTTTCATGTGCATCTTTTCTCCCATTATTCAGTCATCACTAGTTAAGTATCTTATCACATCTCACCTAGACTATTGTAATAGTTACCTTTTTGGTTTTCCTAACTTAGATCTTTCCCTAATCCAGTCCATCCTTCATATAGTCCCTCAGTGATTTTCCTAAAGTACAGATTTAACAATGTGATCATGTCTATCCATTAAATTCTATTATCTCCAGAATTTCTAGATTTTTCCCTATAGAATCAATCATAGACTCCTCTGTGGCATCAAAACCTATTTCCTTCTTAACTTTCCAACCTACTCATATTGTTCTACTCATGTTGTAGTCTGTACAACATATTCTACAATCTAATGACACTGGCAGTTTTTTCTTCAAACAAGACAATCTATCAACTGTCTTTGTATATTTTTCAGAAGACTGTCTCTCACCTTCACCACTTGAATTTGTGGATATCTCTAACACATATCTCAAGTGCTATTCTCACTTTCCTAAAGGTCTTGTCTCCCAAACAACATATAATTATATATTTATGTCTTTGTCTACATCTATATATATATATATGTGTATGTACACATATGTACTTATACATATATATATGTGTGTGTGTGTGAGAGAGAGAGAGAAAGAGAGAGAGAGAGAGAGAGAGAGAGAGAGAGAGAGAGAGAGAGAGAGAGAGAGAGAGAGAGAGAGAGAGAGAGAGAGAGAGGACTTTCTGAGTCAGAGCTCAAGTACCTTTGTGGAGACAAAGTATATTACTTTTATCTCTTTATCCCTAGCTAACAGCCTAATGGTTGACATGCAGTGGTTCATAATAAATTAGAGTGTACTTATTATTTGATAAACTCTTGTACTTCTAATATCTAGAGAATAGAACATTTAAAAGAGTGAGCAAAAATTAAATAATGAAGATTGCAGCCATGGTAAAATCAGTGTAAAGTCATAATATTTATTTTTTTTATTTGTTTATTTGGTCAATTTCAAACATTATTCCTTGGTTAAACAAATCATATTCTTTTCCTCCCTCCCCTCTTACCACCATCCCATAGTCGATGCACAATTCCACTGGGTGTGACATGTGTCCTTGATCAGAACCCATTTCCATCCTATTTGCACTAGGATGTTCCTTTAATGTCTATATTCCTAATCTTATCCCCTTGACCCATTTAATAAAGCAGTTGTTTTTTCTTCTGTGTTTCTACTCCCACAGTTTCCCCTCTGAATGTGGATAGTGTTCTTTCCCCTAGATCCCTTCGGGTTGTTCAGGAACACTGCATTGCCACTAATGGAGAAGTCCATTACATTTTATTATACTACATGTATCCTTCTTTGTGTACAATGCTCTACTGGTTCTGTTCCTTTCACTCTGCATCAATACCTGGAGATGGTTCCAGGTCCCTTGGAATTCCTCCACTTTATTATTCCTTTTAGCACAATAGTATTCCATAACCAACATATACCACAATTTGTTCAGCCATTCCTCAATTGAAGGGCAGCCCCTCATTTTCCAATTTTTTTTTTTTTTGCCAGCGCAGCTATGAATATTTTTGTACATTTTTTTTTCCTTATTATCTCTTTGGGGTACAAACCAAGCAGTGCTACTGGCTCAAAGGGCAGACAGTCTTTTAGTGCCCTTTGGGTATAGTTCCAAATTGCCCTCCAGAATGGTTGGGTCAATTCCCAACTCCACCAGCAATGCATTAATGTCCATACTTTGCCACATTCCCTCCAGCATTCATTAGTTTCCTTGGCTGTCATGTTATCCAATCTGCTAGGTGTGAGGTGATACCTCAGAGTTGTTTTGATTTGCATTTCTCTGATTATAAGAGATGTAGAGCACATTTTGTGTGCTTATTAATAGTTTTGATTTCTATGACTGAAAATTGCCGATTCATGTCCCTTGCCCATTTATCAATTGGAGAATGGCTTGATTTTTGTACAATTGATTTAGCTCTTTGTAATTTTGAGTAATTAGACCTTTGTTAGAGGTTTTTATTATGAAGATTGTTTCCCAGTTTGATATTTCCCTTCTAATTTTGGTTACATTGGTTTTGTTTTAACAAAAACTTTTTAATTTAATGTAATAAAAATTATTTATTTTACATTTTATGACTCTTTCAAAGTCTTGCTTGGTTTTAAAATCTTTCCCTTCCCAAAGGTCTGACATGTATACTATTCTCTGTTTACCTAATTTACTTATAGTTTCCTTATTTATGTTCAATTCATTCACCCATTCTGAGTTTATTTTGGTGTAGGGTGTGAGGTGTTGATCCAAACCTAATATTTCCCACATAGTCTTTCAATTTTCCCAGCAGTTTTTATGAAATAGTGGATTTTTGTCCCAAAAGCTGGGAACTTTGGGCTTGCCATAGACTGTCTTGCTAAGGTCACTTACCCCAAGTCCAAATTGCTTTGATGACCACTGCTTTATAGTATAGTTTGAGATCTGGTACTGCAAGGCCACCTTCATTTGCATATTTTCATTATTTCCCTGGATATCCTTGATCTTTTGTTCTTCCAAATGAACTTTGTTATGGTTTTTTCTAAATCAGTGAAGAAGTATTTTGGTAGTTCAATGGGTATGGCACTAAATAGATAAATAAGTTTGGGTAGGATGGTCATTTTTATTATATTGGCTCGTCCTATCCATGAGCAGTTAATGTTTTTCCAATTGCTCAAGTCTAGTTTTAGTTGTGTGGAGAGTGTTTTGTAGTTGTGTTCATATAATTCCTGTGTTTGTCTCGGGAGGTAGATTCCTAGGTAAATCAAAAATTAATTAGAAATTAAATAATACAATTCTCCAAAATCAGTTAGAGCTCTCCATGTACCTTTTCAGATCATTATTTTTATTACATTATAATCTGAAAAGGTTGTGTTTATTATTTCTGCTTTTCTGAATTTGTTTGCCATGTTTTTATGCCCTAGTACATGGTCAATTTTTGTGAATGCACCATGTGCTGCTGAAAAGAAGGTGTGTTCCTTTTTATCTTTATTTATTTTTTCCATATATCTATTAACTCTAATTTTTCTAAGAATTAATTGACATCTTTTATCTCTTTCTTATTTATTTTTTTGATTTGATTTATCTAAATTTTCTAGTGGTAGGTTCAGTTCTCCCACCAAAATAGTTTTACTATATATTTCTTCTTTCAATTCTACTAGTTTCTCCTTTAGATATTCGGATTCTATACCATTTGGTTCATACATGTTGATTAGTGATATTTCCTCATTGTCTATACTCCCTTTTATCAGGATATGTTTACCTTCCCTTTCCTTTTTAATCAGAACTATTTTTATTTTGGCTTTGTCAGATATCATGATTGGAATTCTTGCCTTCTTTCTATCAATTGAGGCCCAATAGGTCTTGTTCCAACCTTCAATTCTGACCTTATGAGTATCTATCCCACTCAGTTGTGTTTCTTGTAATCAACATATGGTAGGATTTGGGATTCTAATCCACTCTCCTATTCTTTTACTTTTATGGGTGAGCTCATCCCATTCACATTCAAAGTTATGATTGTCACTTGTGAATTCCCTATCATTTTGATATCCTCTCCTAGTTCGGTCATTTCTCCTTTCACTATATCCTTTTAAACCAGTAGTTTCCTTTTAGTTAATCCTCATAATCCCCTCCCTTAATATGCTTCCCTTTCTGGTCCCTTGCTTTTTGTTCCCTTCTTGCTTTTTGGGGGTCTACTTAGTTCTGTCCCTCCTCTCCTTCCCTCCTTTTTTGTACCCCTCCCCCAACCCCCTTAGTTTTCCCTTCTTACTTACCCTGTAGGATAAGATAGAATTCATGATCCCAATGGATTTAGATGCTCTTCCTTCTCAGAATTGATTTCACTGAGAGTAAGGTTTAAATATTACCTATTAGTACTCACTTCCTCTCCTTCTTATAAGAGTATTCTTCCCCTCCCCTTCCCATGTGTATTATTTGTGTGATAAAGATTATCCTATTCATTTTATTCCTTCAAATATCTTTAGGTGCCATCTTTGATGCCCCCCTCCCTTTAATTTTCATATTATATTATAGCCTTTAATGCTCCAATCTCTTCCTGTCTATGATTCTTCTAATTACAATAATAATGAATATAATTTTTGAGAGTTACAAATAGCATTTCCCCATATATATATGGGGAATATATATAATTTGATCTAATTTTAGCCCTTAATGAAGAGAGTTTGAATAAAGAAAAACATTTTTCTCCTTTTTCTTTCTCTAATTTACCTTTTCATGTTTCTCCTGATTTTTGTATTTGGATATCAAACTTTCCAATTAGTTTTGGTCTTTTCTTTACAAATAGTTGCAAATCTTCTATTTTTTTTTGAATGCCCATACTTTCCCCTGGAGGCATGTAATCAATTGTGATGGATAGGAGATTCTTGGTTGAAGTCCCAATTCTCTTGCATTTCTGAATATCATGTCCCAGAACTTGTGGTCCTTTAGTGTGGAAGCTGCCAGCTCTTTTCTGATCCTAATTGGTGCTCCTTGGTATCTGATTTGTCTCTTTTAGGCTTATTGTAGAATTTTTTCTTTAGCTTGAAAGCTTTGGAATTGGGCAATTTCATTCTTGGGAGTTGTCTTTTGAGGATTTAGTGTAGAGAATGTTCTATGAACTCATTCAATGTCTATTTTGCCCCTTTGTTCAAGTACATTAGGGCAGTTTTCTTGGATGATTTCTTGTAGTATGATGTCAAGATTTCTGTTTAGTTCTGGTTTTTCAGGTAGAACAATGATTCTCAAATTGTCTCATTGTAATCTGTTTTCCTGATCTTTCAGCTTGTCAGTGAGATATTTTATGTTTTCTTCTATTTTGTCAGTCTGTTGAATTTGTGTTATTAATTCTTGTTGTTTTGCAATATCATTGGTTTCCAGTTGCCCAATTCTGGTTCTTAAGTCCTGGTTTTCTGTTTTAATCTTTTGGTTTTCTGCTTTAATCTTTTTGATTTTCTTTTTCAATTTGGTGTCTCCTGCTTTTGGTGGCTTCCAGTTGTTTCTCCAATTGGGAGTTATTGTCCTTCAGACTATTATTTTCTCTTTGAACCATTTCCCACTTCTCTTGCCAGAAGGTTTCCATCTTTTTGATAAGCTCAAATTTGAATTCTTCAAGAGCTTATGACCAATTTCCATGTTTTTGGGAAGATTTTGGCTTCATTTGAATTTCCTCCTGTATTACCTCTGTAGCCTGAGTTTTTCCTCCATAAACATTTTCCAAGTCAATGCCTTTTTCTTGTTTTTTCTGGTGGAGAGATTTTGAGGATCCTGGGCAAAATTTGCCATCTGCGTGGAGGTTTTTCCTTCCCTTTTTAGTCAGAATTCTGAGTGAGATCAGCAGGCTCTCTGTGTATGGAGTTAAGGAACAAGTATTTTGCCTGAAGCAAGCTCTCGAATCTCAGTAGCTTCAGCTATTAGCTGCATTTCCCTGCACCACCTGACTTCTCGGGAGCACCCACAGTCTGCGCTCCCCAGTCTTCTGGGATTTTAAGTTTAGCTGCTCTCAGGGATAGGTCCTTGGTGTTCTTTGTCAGCTCCCAAGACCTAGAGGTGCCCCTTGTTCACTCTAGATGTGCCCCTCGCTCACTCATTGATTCTAGTGTGTGCTGCCTCTGACTCTGTTTCCATAGGTAGGGTGGGGGGGAGTAGATCAGCTCATGTTTTGGTAGGAGCTTTTTCACCCCCTTTTAGTCTGCAAATGTCCAAATCCCATGTACCTTCAATGCTGTGCCCTACAGTAGAATCATTTCGTTCTTATGAAAATGTTTTTTTGGTATCTGTTGAGGTAGTCTAAATCAGTGGGTATTGGGGAGAGGAAGTATCCCACGTCTAGACTTCCACCATGCTTACCTTGCCAAAGTCAAAATATTTAATTGATCATATAAAATTTCACCAGATGAGAGAGACTTTGGTAATAAGATAAGGAGAACTGTATTTCTTCAGTCCTTTTCTTGAGCCAATACTTCTTTGTAATTTGAAAAATGATAGTGCAAGTTCACTTCTGTCTTTTTTTTTTCAGTCTCTATGGTCTTGCAAATGGGTGACCCAAATGCGACAGGTGACAGTGTTACCATGGTAGTGTATCTAAAAGACATCCTTTGCTTCTAAAAAAAATTAGGTATGACTGGAATGGACCAGGGATGATAGGTGAAAAAGGGAAAAGTTGTAAACATGTAATCAAATGATGATTGGAGATGATTTATGGAACAGGATGAAAGATATGAGGGCAAAATAAATTCTCCCTTTCCAACTTCATGGCCAGAAAATTTAACTTGGGAAATAAATATATTTATCATGGGGACCTTTTAAAGGGCCAATTAGCATTTATTATACATCAAGATTGCTTAATATGAAAAAAAAATGTGAGGAGATAGAAAAATCATAAAGCTGACAAGGAAAAGGTCAAATAATCTAAATACCATAAAATGGTATGTATTCAACAATTACCCTGATGCATGAAAGAAATGCCTATGATTGCTTTTATTTCTTTAGTTATTTCTTTATTTGTTCATTTTAGAACTCTTGCCTTCTGTCTTAGAATCAACACTGTGTATGAGTTCCAAGGCAGAAGAGTAGTAAAAGCTAAGCAATGGGGGTTAAATGACTTACCCAAGGTCACACAACTTCGCATTTGAACCTAGGCACTCCCATCTCTAGTCCTGGCTCTCAATCCACTGAACTACCCAGCCACACACCATTTGGTTGCTTTTAAAAGGAAGACAACTAAAAGAATACTAATCATTTGAGCTAGTTGTCTTCAAAATTCTCCAGAAAAAAATGACTGGACATATCTTGGAGAACTGTAGGTAGAAATCTCAAGGGCTTCACTGGTATCCTCACAATGTCAGGGGCAAGTAATAAAGAACTCTAATAATTTTTTTTTTTATTTCCTATCCCCAAATTATGGAAAGACATGGATGATAGTTGCACAATATAGCCAGTAATTGATAAGTTGGAATCTGCATTATCAAAGGGAATATAAGATTTAATTCATCTCAGATTAAATTGACTGCCTACATATTTTTCATCAATACTGTGAGGTAGATTCTATGATTATGACTAGCACTACTTTATGTCTGAGGAAACTAAATATTAGAAAGATTAAGTGACTTTTTCAAAGTTAGCCCTAGGAAATGTGGGGTGGGAAGGAATGAAAAACACAGGAGAATGGAAGATGAAATGGAGATAGATATAGGTGGAAATATATATAATTCCTGCTTTTTTTCCCCTTTTGAAATAGTACCCATATGGTTAAAGAAAGATATTCCTATCTAGCTAAGTCTTATTTTAAAGGGGACCTATATTGAATTTTGTCATTTGAAGACAAGTGATTAAGGACAGTAATAAATTCTAGAGCATCACACTAGGTGTAGGACAGAAGTTTTGTTTTGTTTTTCATCTTTTAAGATGAATTTTTGTTTTTTAATTATTATATAATTGCCTTCATTACTACAAACTGCTTTTCTCATATGTTGGATGGTACTTTGGAGTGATGCCACAATTAAGTTTATCTCTCTCATTGAAAACTGATCAGATTATTTTCAGCCTTATATTCCCAAAACTTTAGGGCTATTTGCTTTTTGGGCCTAATTTCTTTTTATTTTTTTAGGGATATAAGAAATTAATATTTAATTATTTATGTAGTTTATATAGAGTGTATTATATATCATATATGATCAATAATTGAATTAACATTTAATTATTTAATCAATTAATAACTATTTGTTGATGGATTAATTGATCTTCCAAAATCCATAGTTTCCAGCAAGGAGTAAATTCATTTCTTCAACATTTTTAATGGCTAAACTTGGGCATCATAATTAAAGATGCATTAATTAATTAATTGCATTAATTTCATGCATTTAGTTTTTTCCTTTCCATTTACAGTGCTGCTATGGTGGAACTAGCCTTCCTGCTTCTTCTCTTCACTTAATTCTGTATCAGTTATTTATTAAATTTTTCTCATGCTTCTCTGAATTCCTCCTAGTTCTCAATTCTTCCAGCATAGCAACTATCCATTACATTTGGGTACCATGCTTGGTTTAGCCATTTCCGATGTGATATACTCTGTTTCTTTTTCTTTTTCCATTTGAATTGGTTTGTTTAGTCAATTTGGAACATTATTCCTTGGTTACAATAATCACATTATTTCCCTCCCTCCCCTCCACCCACCCTTCCCACAGCCCACATGGAATTTCATTGGGTTTTACTTGTGTCCTTGATCGGAACCTATTTCTATGTTGTTGATGTTTGCACTAGGATGCTCATTTAGTCTACATCCCCAACCATATCCCTTCAATCCATGTATTCAAGCAGTTGCTTTTCTTCAGTGTTTTTACTCCCATAGTGTTTTCTCTGAATGTGGATAGTGGTTTTTCTCATAAATTCCTCCTAGTTGTTCAAGATCACTACATTGCCACTAATGGAGAAGTCCATTACTGTATCAGTCTTTGCGTACAGTGTTTTCCTGGTTCTACTCCTCTCACTCTGCATCAATTCCTGGAGGTTGTTCCAGTTCCCATGTAATTCCTCCACTTTATTATTCCTTTGAGTGAAATAATATTCCACAACCAACATATACCACAATTTGTTCAGCCATTCCCCAATTGAAGGACATCCCCTCATTTTCCAATTTTTTGCTACCACAAAGAGTGAAGCTATGAATATTTTTGTACATGTCTTTTTCCTTAGAAGCTCTTTGTGGTATAAACCCAGCAGTGCTATGGCTGGATCAAAGGGCAGACAGTCTTTTATTGCCCTTTGGGCACAGTTCCAAATTGCCCTTAAGAATGTTTGGAACAATTCACAACTCCACCAGCAATGAATTAATGTCCCAACTTTGCCACATCCTCCCCAACATTCATTACTTTCCTTTGCTGTCATGTTATCCAATCTGCTAGGTGTGAGGTGATACCTCAGAGTTGTTTTGATTTGCATTTCTCTGATTATAAGATATCTAGAAAACTTTTTCATGTGCTTTTTAATACGTTTGATTTCTTTAACTGAAAATTGCCTTTTCATATCCCTTGCCCATTTATCAATTGAAAAATGGCTTGATATTTTGTACAATTGGTTTAGCTCTTTATAAATTTGAGTATTTAGACCTTTGTCAGAGGTTTTTGTAATGAAGATTGTTTCCCAATTTGTTGCTTCCCTTCTAATTTTGGATACGTTAGTTTTGTTTGTACAAAAAAACTTTTAATTTGATTTAATTAAAATTATTGATTTTACATTTTGTGATTTTTTTCTAGCTCTTGTTTGGTTTTAAAGTCTTTCCTTTCCCATAGATCTAACAAGTATACTATTCTGTGTTCACCTAATTTGCTTATAGTTTCCTTATTTATATTCAGGTCATTCACCCATTCTGAGTTTATCTTGGTGTAAGGTGTGATATATTGATCCAAACCTAATCTCTCCCATACTGTCTTCCAATTTTATCAGCAGTTTTTATCAAATAGTGGGTTTTTGTCCCCAAAACTGAGATCTTTGGGTTTATCATAGACTATCTTGCTGAGGTCATTTACCCCAAATCTCTTCCACTGATCCTCCTTTCTGTCTCTTAGCCAGTACCAAATTGTTTTGATGACCACTGCTTTATAGTATAGTTTGAGATTTGGGACTGCAAGTCCTCCTTCCTTTGCATTTTTTCATAATTTCCTTGGATATCCTTTATCTTTTGTTCTTCCTAATGAACTTAATGTTTTTTTTTTCTAATTCAATAAAAATGCTCTTTTGGTAGTTCAATGGATATGGCACTAAATAGGTAAATTAATTTGGGTAGGATTGTCATTTTTATTATGTTAGCTCATCCCACCCATGAGCAATGAATGTTTTCCCAATTGTTTAAATCTAGTTTTCATTGTGTGGACAGTGTCTTGTAGTTGTGTTAATATAGTTCCTGTGTTTGTCTTGGCAGATATGTGTATCTACCTTCCTCATGTGTCTTTCTTGTAGAAAGCACATGGTAGGGTTTTGGATTCTAATCCACTCTGTTATTCACTTGTGTTTTATGAGTGAGTTCATTCCATTCACATTCAGAGTTATGATTACTAGCTGTGCATTTTCTAGCATTTTGATTTCTACTCCTGGTCCTGCCTTTTCTTCCTTCACTATTTCCTCCTACACCAATGGTTGTTTTTAGTCAACCTCCCTAGTTCTCATCCTTATTTTACTTCCCTTTCTACCCCTCTCCCTCCTCATTCTCCCCTTATTTGCCTTTCAGTCTTTCTAAAACTACCCCCACCCTATCCCTCCTTTGTACTGCTTCCCTCACCACCAGTCTATTTGTTACCCTTCTACTCTCCTATGAGGTGCAAATCTATTCTCTGCCCCAATGGATTGCATTGTTCTTCCCTCTTTGGGTCAGTTTCAGTGCACATAAGAGTTGAGGATTTCCTATCTCCAACCTCTTTACCCTTCCAGCGTATTGATGTTCTCCTCCCTCCTGTCATAAGCTTCTTTGTGACATATAAATTTACACCCTTTTGTTTCTTTTCCCATTTCTTTTAGTATTAACCTCTTTTTTAGCTTTAGGTGTATATATATACATGTATATGTATTTATGCATACATATATCTATATACCTATTTATGTCTTGTCATTTAATCCTATACAGTTTGTCATTGTTTCCTCTAAGTGTAATTGCTGCCCAGTTGAAAATAACAATTTTTAAGTGTTACCAATGGTCTCTTTTCTTATAGGGATACATATCATTTTAACTTATTGTGTCTCTTTAAAAAAGTGTTTTTTTGTGTTGTTTTGTTTTGTTTTTCTTTTTTTCCCTCTTTTTTAATGACCTTTTGATTCTCTTGAGTTCTGTTCTTGGGCATCACACTTTCTGTTCCGATCTGGTCTTTTCTTTACATATTCTTATTATTCTTATATTTTGTTGAATGACCATACTTTCCCCTGTAAGAATATAGTCAGTTTTTCTGGGTAGTTGATTCTTGGTTGTAGACCTAGCTTTCTGGAATATAATATTCCATGCCTTTCAGTCCTTCAGTGTGGAAACAGCCAGTTCCTGCATTATCCTCACTGTGGTTCCATGGTATCTGAATGACTTCTTCTTGGCAGCTTGTAATATCTTTTCTTTGGTCTGATAGTTCTTGAATTTGGCTATAATATTCCTGGGTGTTGTAAGTTGGGGATTAAGTACAGGAGGTGATCTGTGGATTCTTTCAATCTCCATTTTTCCCTCTTGTTCTAGAATATCAGGGCAGTTTTCTTGAATAATTTCCTGTAGTATTATGTCCAGGCTTTTTCTTTTGTTGTCGTCTTCTGGTAGACCAATGATTCTTAAAGTGTCTCTCCTTGAAAGATTTTCTAAATCCATTGTTTTGTGAATACTTCATATTTTCCTCAATTTTTTCATTATTTTGATTTTGTTTTATAGTGTGTTGCTGCCTTGTGAGGCCACTTAATTCTAGTTGTTGTATTCTGGTGCTTAAAGACTTGATTTCATCCCTACCTTTTTGGTCATCCTTCTCCTTCTGGTCTGATTTCCTTTGGAGGTCATCTTTCATTCTCTTTACTTCATCTCTCATCTCCTTTGCCTCATCTTTCATCTCCTTTGCCTCATTTTCAAGCTGGTTTATTTTGGCTTTCAACACACTATTTTCTGTTTCCAGATTACTTATCTCAGGTTTTAAATTCTTTTCCCCATTGTCTTCAACCTCTCTTAATTGTATTTTGAATTGCATTTTGAGTTCTTCCAAAGCCTGTATCCAATTTGCTGGGATTTATGTTTTATTACTTGCCTCTTCCTGTGTATTGTTTGTTCATGGTTCCTTGCCTGTGCAGAAGCTGTCAATTGTAATTTCTTTCTTCTTTTTCTGTTGTTTGCTCATATTTACCCTTTCTTTGCTCCCCATATTTGTCTTGCTCTTGTTCCTCTCATTTTTTTTTTTTTGGTTTGGGGGCTTTCTCTCAGTCTCCCCTCTTGGAGGTTTGTCTGATCTCTCAGTGTAGTCTCTAGGGTAGGAGTGTTGGAATTTGAGCTTCCTTTTCCTGTGGAGGATTTTGATTGGATTAAAGTTCAGCAGTCAGTGAGATAGGGGTGTTGGGACTTGGGCTTCCCTGAGCTCTGAAGACTTTTGATGGGATTCAGTTCGAGGCCAAACCTTCCTGGAATACTGGAACAATATGGAGGGTGTCAGCTATTCTTACCAGGCTGCCAACTCTTTTCTCCCTCTCCAGTTGCTTCCCCACTGTCTGTGTTCAATGCTCTGAGCCTGGCACTGCCCTGACTGCAAGGTATACCCTCTAGACCAGAATCTTTGCCTGTCTGGAAGTACATGCTGCTGCTAGAGGAGGCACTCTGGTTGGGGGTGGGGGAGTCCTGGCTTCCCTTAGCTCTGAAGACTTTTGATGGGATTAAATTCAGGTGGGTTGGGCTGGATGTGCTCTTAGGCCAAATCCTCCTGGAAGGTTAGAACAATATGGAGGGTGTCACTCCCTCTCAAGCTCCTTCCCCGCTGCCTGTGTTCTATGCTCTGAGCCTGGCACAGCCCTTCCCACAAGGTACACCCTCCAGATCAGCGCCTTTACCCACCCAGAGGTTCCCTCTGCTGCTGGGGGCTTAGCATTATAGTGTGTGTGGGGGGAATGGGTCCTTGGACCTTCCCTCTGACTTTCCCCTGAGCCTGAGTATTCTTGAGTTCGAGCTTTTTTTGGGGGGGGGGCTTACCTTTTGAATTGAGTCCAGCAGGAGGGTTCCTTGGCTCTAACTTGTTGTTAGGTTTGATTTTCAGTCCCCTAGGAGCATTTAGTTTGGGATCGGTAAGGAAGAATTTTCAGAGGTCTGAACTATTGCTGCTCCTAAGCCGCCATTTAGACTCCACCTCTTGGGCCTTATTTCTTAATTCTCTACCCAAAGCAAATCAAACATTTCCCAATAAAAATACCTAATATTTGTATGGCATATTAAGGTTTTCAGAGAAGTTTCCAAGTATTATTTATTTTTATCCTAACAACAACCTAAGAGGTAGATGTTATTATCCTGATTTTAGAGAATGAAGAAACAAACACAAACAGAGGTCAAGTGAATCACACAGGTGCATCACTGTACTACTAAGCATAGCTAAGGCAAGATTTGAACTCAGATGTTCAGGACTTGATGTCTTACAGGTTAGCCACTTAACTTTCAGATTTTTTTCAATTCTCATGTTTAAATGATTCCATGGGAAATTTAACATTTCAGAAGGACAGATTAAAAAACATAAACTTTTTTTTATCCCTAATGCCTAGCACAATGGCCTGGCATATATTAGAGCCTTACTAAATGTTCATTCAGTTGAATGTAAAGCTTAGTGGTGAAAGGGGCTATACAAGATAGTTTCTAAATTCTTCCCAGCTATAAATTATGAGGAGTCCAGTCTTAAATTCATGTTTTTTTTTTTAAACTTAATCTAATATTCTCTCTACCTAAAGGAAATTTGGATTGGGTTGAGATAATATTTATAAAACACTTCCACATAGTGCTTGACAGGCACTTAATAAATACTTATTCCTTTCCTTATTCCCCTTCTCCATTCTTATCCACAGGATAATGCCTAACAAGATTTATAATTATTGTTATTGTTGTCGTTTTAAAAATGCTTTATTTCTTCTTATTTGTGTGTATTCTTCCACTTTCTTCTAAATTTTGTGGTGCAAAATTGGGTAAATCTGAATAAGTCACAATGTTCTCTTCAGTTGGATTCTCATTAATTATGTTTTATTGTAGTGATTTTAAGATAAACAATTGTGGATATTCTGAATGGCACATGAGCAACAGGCTTGGTATTTTCAAAATTCCTCTTAGCCCATTCTCTTCAATTATTTCATTCAAACATTTATAAACTATTGTCATATCTTTCATGTGTTTTTGTTATTAACTGTAAAGGAATAGAGAAAAAAAAACTATAGGAAAACAGAGGCACATAGAGCTCTTGTGAATTCTCCAGAATCAAGCAGTCTCTGACAGAGCTCTGATTAGAACCCTCTGATGTCTCTTCAGTAGTTTTAACATTTCCTCTTAAATGCCTTAAGGCTTCTTCAGAGTTAGCTTCAGATAGAAATATTGTCAAATTCAAAACCCTGGCCAAATACACTTTATTAATAGTGTCAGATCCTCACATGAAACTGGCCCTAAATAAAATCACTGAGACATCTCTGATGGCATGCTACTTAGTCTAGCAAATTGTCAAAAAGGAGCTTGTCAAGGTTAGAGCAATCCATCCGGAGAGAATCATACATTCCAGGGCTAGAAATGAGCTTACATATATTCTGGTTATAACCTCCTTATTTTACACTTGAGGAAATGAACAGTTAGGGAAGAAAAAGTTGAGATAGTGTGGCGTAGTGGAAAGAGCACAAGAGTTGAATCCTTGAGTGCTGATTTATTCCTGACAGAAGGTTCCTGGTTGCAGGACACCTGAATACTGTTTCACTGTTTTTCTTCTCTCTGTTTGTCTTTGCCTTGCTTTTGAATGTCTGTGTCTCTTACCTGTCTGTCTGTCTCTCAATCTCCCTTGTATATATGCACAAATGGATACATGTATAAAGGCTAATAATGACCTACAGAAATCCAGCTTCACAGTCAGTAATGCATGGCTTAAGATCCATCTCTCAGATACACTTGATCTCCTAGGCAACTCTTTCAGACTCCTAGTTATGGGAAAGCAACCTGTCTCCATCATGTGGAGGGGGTTATCTCCAAATTTATTTTCATCATCATCATCTTCATTGTCATCATCATCATCCTCCATCATCCTTAACAGTTGTCTTCCTTCTCATCACCATCATCCTCTTACCCAACATTACAGAGTCAATTAATGCTGGCTTGTGAACTCGGGTCACCTACTGCCTAGATAGTGTTTTACTACATCAAATCACTATTTGAACTCTTTGAAGTGAAACTAAGTCTGAAAAAGGGCTGAGTGTTCTCTACACAGCTAGGTATAAACACATTCATTGTATCATTAATCCTCTGTATTCAATAGAAGGAATGCAAACCTCCATGATATTTATGCACATGAGCAGCTGGAAGTATGATTAATGTTAGCAGTGGAAGCCATTGTTGCAAACTATTGGACAAGGATTAATCAATTTATAGTTTCAGGGGATTTTTTTTGCTGAGAAAAAAGCATTAATAAATACATTTTTAAAGAGCTGGGCTAGAATGCAGACTAGTAACAATGACTCTTTCTTTTTTTTTAAAAAACAATTTGCCTTTCCAAAACCAATTCACTATTCAGAAAAATAATAAACTGATTTCTGTTTTCAACTTAATCTTTACCTTAATGAATAGGTATAGAGGATATAGGCAATCAGTTGTGAAATGCCATGAAAATGAACTACAAATCAAGAAACTTCCCTACTGGGTAAAATCTACTGAGAATATTTAATTTCCTTCTATCTTAATGTAGAATAGACATCTTTAATTAAAAATTCCAGAGAACTGTATGGAACAGGATTCATTTATTATGTACTTTTCATATAAAAATAATAGTAGAACATAAGAAGGCGGTATTGGTATTTTGTTTGCTATCTAAATATGAAGATTTTTCAGAAAAGGAGACTTATTTAAGGTATACATGGCCAGTGACATCAGGGATCCTGTTTTTCTTCTCTACTTTCTAAGTTTATGCAAGAATGATGATAAGACATGTCTTTTTAAAACTAGGAAATTAGTGATTTTTCAGGTGGAAAGTAATCCAAAAGGTCTGAGATGGCAAATATAGAAAATCCTCCTGGAGGATTGATTGTCTAAGGAAACTTTTTACTTAGATGACAAATAATCATTGCGTTTCAAGTGTGACCAGAATATTTTCTTCCTTCCCACCACCTGCAGAAGTGGTTATAAATTTTAAGGACTATTCTGGACAGGTGAATAGGCCCAAATCAAAGGGACTATGTTATTATGCATGCTGTGATTTGACTGGCTAACAAGAACTGGGTGAATAGGTAGACATCTCTTTTTACACACAAATATATCTATTCTAGAATACAAAATTCTTTCCAGTCCCCAGAAATCCCTTGGATTTGGTAGAGTTATACAGATAGCCTTAGCCTTAGAGAGTCACAATATGACAGTTAGAAACAGTACAGTTCTCACATCCTGATTAAATAAAAAAAGACAAAATTATCTAGCTTTCAATCTTTTATTTTTAATTTTTATTGTAACAAATTCCCATGTCAACAACAAATACAAACATTTTAATATACAAACATTTGAAATGTTTTTAACAATATTAGTTTGTATCTCTACAAACTTTTAAAATTTACAACTTTTCTCACTTCAAAACTGAGAAGTAGATATTTCCAAATAGTTTACCTTCATCCCTCCATTGAAGGAACTGAAACAAAGTTAAAGGAAGTATCTTGTACCAGGTTCACATAAAATTCTAGCTTTGATAATGGTATCCAAATCTACATGTTCTTTTATTTACATCATGCTACCTCTTTCAGTTAGAGACAAATCTAGTTTAGTTGGTTCACAATGACACAAGGCAGATAGGCAGCACACTGGACCTGAAGTAAGGAACACAAATTCAAATTTGGCTTAAGGTACTTCCTACCTGTTAGACCCTGGATTAGTGACTTAACATATCTGTCTCAGTTCCCTCATCCATAAATTGGGGATAATAATAGCACTTATCTCCCAAGGCTGTTGTGAGGATAAATTTAAATTATATTTTTAAGCATGGTGTATACCTTGAAGCATTATATAAATGCTTGTTATAAGTATAACTGTTGTTATCTTCATTATTATAGTTGTTATTATAATTCACCCTTCATCCTGACCAAGCAGTAAGAGAAAGTATGATAGGATCCTAATATCTAGAATTCTGGGATTATAGTTTAAAGTTTGGGATTGTCATAAACATAAAAATAAATATAATTTCAAAATTTCTTTTTTATTTTCCTTCTTCCTTCTTTTTTTTATTTTTAAAACAAGCAAACTGGCATTCTGAAGACATGTTTGTTCTTTTGAAGGGAGGTACAGCCATTATATTTCTTTATGCTTTTATAAAGTGTGAAAAGTTTTAGTTTGCAAAATGTGCATTTCAATCTTTGTCAGGTTTACACCATATGGTCTAACTGCTATCCGGTGTCCATGTTGCAGTTCTCAGCTAAAAGAACGAAATATACAAATGTGACAATGGTGCTAAACAGCAGGAATTACAAGGAAATGAGAACTTAAAAACAAATAAGATAGCCTCAGTAAATTATTTTCAGTGGCATGTGTGTGTATTTAAATCTTGAGCCATCATGGCAAATGGAGAATAGTGGTCAAATGTATAATACAAAATATTAAATAATACAAAAGGCACATCTTCCTGGGTTTGGGATATATTACATGATCTCCACAATATGGAAGATTTAATTGTCAATAATATATATTTTTTCTTATCCAAGTTTAAAAGGATTTATGTGGAGATATATCCAGGCAGAGCCAGGAAGTTTTTGATATTAAACAATTATTGTACCTAAAATATTATGATCTAATTTTTAAAAAATTAATTAATTTTCATTTGAATGGTGAGGATTTCTTTTGATCTAGGAATGGCTTCCAAATTCATCAGACATTATTCTAAGCTGATTATATTTCTACCATGATGAGTAGGAAGACACCTTTATTTTGATTTGAGGTCCCCTCTATCTTGACACAAAAATATTTTCCCTGTCTTTCTGTAAGAGGGACCCCGTTGAAATTATTTGGGATTGTAGTAGGACATGGTTTAAGACACAATCTGCCCAGCATCTCTTAAAATACAATTACTTTGGAGAAGTATTGCAAAGACATAAGAGGTAGGATCAGTATAGCCAATTTCCCTGGGAAACTTCTCTAACATCATTCAAAGAAGAATGTTGGAATGAACAATGAATGAGCAATCAGAAGAAAGAATATAGTGGATCATCTTTCCAGCTTGAAATGAGAAAATTTAACCTATATTCAATTGACCAGGCAGAAAAACTGTGGAGCAGAGATAATGTGATCATTGACCCAGTGTCTGGTATTAAAAAATGGGTAAAAAATGAAAAGAATCACAAAGCTAATCCAGATGTTTCATCAAGAAGGCTAGCAACTTAGGCCAGGAGGAGGAACATAATTGACACTCAGTACTCAGAGCCCCAACCAAAGGATTGCTCAGCACAGATCTTATACTTGGTTTATCACCCACAAAAGCAGTTCAGTTGGATTTCAAAATGTGATGAGAACAGTGATGGAGAACATTTTAGAGATGATGTAGTACTAGGTCCTGCTCCCACCCCCACCAAACCAAATGCTGTGCACAACCCCCAAGAGACTACATGCTGCACACCTCCCCCCTATGCTGGGTATGACCCCCACACACACAGGGGAAGGAAAATCCATTCCCAATGGGCTGCTGGAAAGAGGGGTGAGTGAAGTGAGGAATGTCCTGAGTGAGTGTAGAGAATGGGAAGGGAGTAGACCAAGTAATCTGCTCCCCTCCAGTTCTGCTGCCTATGAGCTCACCACCTTCCCCACTATGAGCTCCCATTGGCCTGCTGGACTCAGGGGTGGGCGATGTGAAAAAATGTCATCAGTTGTGTGGAGAGGGGGAGGGGGGCAGATCCACCCAAGTCATAAACTCTGGGGGTAAGAGTGGGGAGAGTGGCTGAGTGCCCACAAAGAGTGCTCTGTATGCCATCTTTGGCACTTATGCTGTAAATTCACCATCACTGGATAATAATATAGACTAAAATGCACATATGCCAGTAATTGTGGGTTGCCCTGACCAGATTACCAGAACAATGACTTTAAAATCACGGGTAGAGTTATAAGGTCAAGTATGTTCCAGACTCATATGTAGGAACCACTATAAGTAAAACATCTAAAACATGTATAAATAAAGCCTTAAAAAACACAGATTGAACAGAAAATCAGTTAGAATTACTAAAAGGAAATATGGTAAAAGTTTTTCATATGAGCAAAAATTTGTATTTGTATCTGTTATTACAAATTAAATGAGATTAACATAGCTGACTATATTAATAATAGAAGTAATAAAAGCCATATGATTATATCAATAGATGCATAAAAAAACTTTGAAAAATATAACATTCATAAAACTCTTGAAAGCATTAGGTATAAATGTATTTTTTTCTTAAAATGAAATGAAGCATCTACCTAAAACCATCAGAAAATATTCTTTATAATTGGAATAAGCTAAAATCCATTCTCAAAAGATCAGGAGTGAAAGAAGGATGCTCATTGCCACCTATATTATATTAAAATTTTAAAAATGCTAGCAATAGCAATAAAAAGATAAATAAATTGAAGGAATCAGAAAAGACAAAGATATAAGAAAACAATCTCTGCAGATGGCAAGATGGTATATGTGAAAAAGCCTAGAGATTCAATTAAAATTTTAGTTGAAACTATCAATAATTTAGCAAAGTAGCAGGATATAACTTTAACCCACACAAATCATCAGTATTTTCGTATATTACTAACAAAGTCCTGAAAGAAAAGTTAGAAAGATATGCTTCATTTAAAATAACCACAGATAGAATAAAATATCTGAGAGTATATATGCTAAAACAAACTCAAGAATGAGATAAACATAATCATACAATAATTTTTTTACAAGTAAAGTCAAATCTAAATAATTAGAGAAATAGTGGATAGGCAGATCCAATGTAATTAAAATTATGATCCTACCTAAACCCTTCTTATTTAATGTCATCTCAACTAAATTACCCCAAAAATATTGAGATAGAAAAAAATAACAAAAAGATTTCTTTTGAAGAACAAAAGATCAGGAATATAAAAAGAATTAATGAAAAACATAAAGGAAGGAGTTCCAGTAGCACTAGATTTTAAATTTTATTTTAAAGATATAATTATCAAAACTATATGGTACTGACTAAGACAATGGAATAGAACAGACATATCAAATAATAGTAAAATATAATAAAATTGTATTTGAAAAAGGTACAATTTGGGGGATATAAAAATCCCTAGTAGGTAAAAATTGTTGGAACTAGAAAGTAGTTTGGCAGAAACTAAGTATAAACTAAAATCTTACACCTTCACTAAGATAAGATTAAAATGGATAAATGATCTAGACATAAAAATTGAAATAATAAATTAATTAGAACACATTGTTAGGGAATATACTTTGAGAAGTAAGTGAAGTTTATTAATTGATGGCTTGTATTTGCAGCCTTAAGTGAAGTTTGGATCTTGAGCTTGGAATAAGCTCAAGGCTCTCCTGAATTTTCCCCAGAATCTGGGGTAAAGAAATTCAACTGTAAAATATTGTTACTCAAGTGTTTATAGATGTTATAGTTAACATTTACTTTGCAAAAGGATATTCTTTAACAGAAACATCACATACTAACTCTGCAAACAACTCAGGAATCCGATTTCCTAAAGGGATCTATTCCTGTCAGAAGATGATTTCTGAAGAAGTCTGTTGGCTAAGATACCCAAATGCAAATGTGTAATGCCAAATGTTATTGTAGTAATTTTCTTTGTTTCTATCCCTCTAGTCCTGGTTTTCTGCACTTCTATCTTAGGGGCTGACTCTCCCCTTGTGAACTGCCTGCCCCCATCAGGGAAAGTAGTCGCTAGACACATCCTTCACATTCCAAGCAGGTTTCCAGCTACCTAGGACCCAGGCACTCACTGAGGACATGTCCCTAAGACCCTGTGCCCACAGCCTTTCCATACCTGCTATCTTCAATCCCTTTTACTTTAGCCTTTAACTACCTTTAACTATCTATCGGATTTATAGATATGAGAAGAATTTGTGATTCAACAAAAGGTAGACATATTGTGAAATATAAAATCAGTAATTTTGAGTACATTATCTTGAAGAAAATGTTTTGTACAATAAAACAAAGTTTGCCAAGATTAGACAAAAAGTATAAATTTGGGAAAATAATTTATATACAGCCTCTTGGACAGAGGTCTTATATCTAAAATATGTAGAGAATTTTGTCAAATTTATAAGAATAGGAGCCATTCCCTAACTGATAAATTACAAAAGACATTAATAATTTTTAAATAAGAAATCCGGGCCGTATACAATCGTCCCTCACTATAGCACAATTTGCTTATTGTGACTTCACTATATCGCGACTTTTTAAGAAATATAAATCTAGGGGCAGCTGAGTAGCTCAGTGGATAGATAGCCAGGTCTAGAGATGGCAGGTCCTAGGTTCAAATCTTGCCTCAGACACTACCCAGCTGTATGACCTTGAGCAAGCCACTTAACCCCCATTGTCTAGCCCTTACCACTCTTCTGCCTTGGAACCAATACACAGTACTGATTCCAAGATGGAACATAAGGGCTTAAAAAAATAAATAAATAAATAAATATCTAATTCTGTATCATTGGGTTTTTGCTATATCATGGGTTTTTGAAGATGAATACCATATTGTAATTAATGGAAATGTACTACACCACTACCACTTGTGCAAATTTGCCCATGTGAGATTATACATGGCACACTATTGGCTTATGGAATGAAAGGCAACCAACCCTAATGCTGTTCTGTATCCTGGGCGCTGTTTGACTCAGTGACTGTAGCATCAGTCTGTTTTCTTTATGGCTACTTCTTGGATTTTCACCTATCATAGGGGTCTCTGGAATGTAACTCCCACAATAGGTGAGGGATCACTATATAGGTATATGAAAAACATGATCTAAATCCCTATTAATTAAAGAAATGCAAACCAAATCTCACACCCATCAGATTGACTAAAATGACAAAAGGGCAAAATTATAAATGTTGAAGGGTATGTGGAAAAACAAGGACACTAATATGCTGTTGGTGGAGCTATGAACTGATACAACCATTTTGAAGAGCAGTTTGAAATTACATACAGATAATTATAAAATTTTGTATATCCTTAGACCCAGAAATACCACAGATGGATATGTTTCTTAAGGATATCAGAAAGAAAGGAAAAGACCTTTTAAGTTACAATATACAAAGAGAGCTGATATATATCAGCTATATATGATATATATATCATATATATATGATATATCTATATATATCAGCTCTCTTTGTGGTGCTAAAGAACTGAAAATTGAGGGAATGACTATCAAGTGGAGAATGGCTAAACAAATTGTGTTTTATGATTGTGGTAAAGTACTACTATACCATAAGGAATGATGAGCAGACTATCTGAAATTTAGACAAAGCAAAATTGAAATATCCAATAAAGCAATAAGAAATATTAAACAAAGTCAAAGATTTTTTTAAAAATAGGAAAAAAAAACCCTGTAAAGTATCAGAAAAACATGTTGACCTGAAAAACAGATTAGGAGAGCTAACTTAAAAACATTACTGCACTCCCTAGAAGCCATTACTGAAAAAAAGCTTAGAGATCATATTTCAAGATAACATAAAAGAACATAGTCCACTTATATAATACTAAGATGGTAAAGTAGAACTAGAGAATCTACCAGTCACTTACCCAAGAAAGCTCAAAATACCAACTTCCATGAATGGTGCAGTCTAAATCCAACACTTTAAAGAAAAAAAAAACTATAAGTGAACAGAAAGAAAGGAATTATGTACATAAAAAACCAGTCAGGAGTAGATTTAGCATTTACCACAATAAAGCAAAGTATGGAATGAAATATTACAAAAGACAAAAAACTTAGGTCGCAACCCACAACCCAAAAAACTTGGCCAACAGTAGTGTAAAAAGTTAATTTCTTTAATTTAACGGGGGGTCTGGAGGTCCCCTTACCATAGAGATGTGGAGGGATTAACTAATCCACAGTGACAGGAAGTAGGAACTTGGGATCCCCTTGCTGACCTAGCATCAGTTGCAGGTTGTCAGTTGCTGGCCATTAGGAGAGTCAGTTGCTGACAATTGGTCAGTTAGTTATTGACAGGGCTGGCAGTGATGGGGGAAGTTGGCTGCTGGGTGTGAATTGATCATTGGGGATTGGTTGCTGGGAGTATGGGTTGGCATTTAGTTGTGGGAATATAAAGGCAGGCCTGAGCTTACTGAGAAGGCTTTTGGCTTTAACCTTTAAAGGGATTTTTGCCTCTGGAATCTCTAGAGAGCAGGGGGTCTGTCTCTGAGGCAAGGATCTGCTGAGAGTTGGCTACTGACAGTTTGGGCTGCTATAGAAAATTGATTGAGGGAGTCAGTGAGTGGTAACTGTCTATTATTTTAGGGATTTAGGTAGTTAGTGAATATATGCCTTTGCTGGCATACCAGGAAAAAAAATGTTGTGGAGGGAAGTTGTTTTGTTTTAGGAAGAAGTTTGAAGTCAGGAAAATCACCATACAATTTCCAAAAAATAATTCAGTATACTCCTCTTCTCCTTTCCATGTCTGGATCTCACTCTCATTTTCCAGTAGCAATAAAATAAAAGCCCTAGCAATAAAACTAGGGTTAGCTCCATTTCACTTTTGAGTACCAGAAGTTACACAAGGAATTCCACTCCTATCTGGTATAATACTCCTACTCTGGTATACTCTGGTATAATACTCCAAATATTTGAAAAATGGATAGAGATAGATAGATGATAGAACAGCAGAACAGTTCTTTGAATCTTTTACTGCCTGTTCAAGGTTTTACCTAGCTCAATTTATATGTTTACTTTCTGTCAAATGCATGTGCAAAGATAAACCAATTTTATAGATTCCTAGTGCTTTACTCTGTCAAGTTCATCTTGACAGAATTATCTCTCTAAACTTTTAAAGTTTCTGAGAATTAAGCATAAGCTTGGGTAGGTTTGCCATAATATATGCTGTGTGAATAAAGCTCTAACATAGGCTATCTGTTTTCTGAGTATTGAGCTTAGTATGAAACTCAAGCATAGAGGCTCATGGCAAGTAGACTGGTTTTATGAAGATATGTTCTTTGGTCATGGAAATTTGATTCTCATTTGGGATAATTTAATTCACTTGAATAAAACTTTATTATGTATTGCTATATTCTAGGTATCAGAAAATTATGGGAGGGGTAGCTAGGTGGGTAAGTGGATAGTGAACCAGATCTATAGCCAGGAGTTACTAGGTTCAAATCTGGACTCAGATGATTCTCAACTGTGTAACACTGGGCAAGTCACTTAATCCCCAATGTCTAGCACTTGCCTAAATTGATACTAAGTATTGATTCAAGATAGAAGGTAAGATTTTTTTTTAATTAAGATAAACCTGGACTCTACCCTCAAAGGACTTATAATCTAATAGAAAAAGGGCAGGAAAACAAAAAAGAATATCTTCATTAGTTGTATATGTATAAAGGACCTATCTAGCCAAAATGATATGTAAAATTTGAGGATAGGAAAATGATCCTACCAGAGGGCCATAGGGCAGGGGTTGGGAAATATCTGGAAAGGTGTCATATAAAAGTTGCATTTAAGAGGGACCTTGAATGAAGAAAAAAATACTTCAAGAGAGAAAGATAATTGTGAATTGTGTACAGGTTTGTGTATGTTTGGAGGAAGGATATCTAAATTTTAAAGCATGGGAAAATTTGAACAAAGGCATAGAGAAGACTAGGAAGGCAGTTGAATAAAAAGCAACAGAGAATAATCTAGGTTGTTTGGACTATAAGATATTTGAAGGAGAGTAGTATGAGGTAAATTTGGACTAGAAGATTAGAGCCAGATTCTCCAAAGGCTATAAATAGTGGAGTAAACCCACCCATACCTTTATGTTGGAAATACACTGTACATAAAATGATAGACCGACAACTGAATATGAAGGATAAGTCACAGAGAATACACCCACCATTATTTATCCAAAAATACATTGTTTTCAAGGCAATGGAGAGTTACTGAAAGTTTGTTAGTAAAGAAGTGACATGACCATAGCAATATATGAAGAAAGGTTTTTGTTGTTGTTGTTCAACAGTCGAGAAGAGGTGTTAGAGAGGAGAAAACTAGATATGAAGTGAGACTACCTATAAGAAGAGTCTATATGATAATTTGAACTCAAAGGTTGAAATTTCTATTGAGGAGGAGAAAAAGGAGAAAGGGAGGAAAGGGGTAGAGCAGAGAAAGAAAGAGACAACAGAAAGAGAGACAGAGAAGAAACAGAAACATAGAAACAGAAATGTTGGGATTTGCATCCTGGCTCATTGCCAGTAGACCCAAATTTTGTATTTCACTGGACATTGTAGCCTAGAAGTCATTGTGAGGCTAATAACACTGCAATTCTTCCTCACTTAAATCCAATTATGGCAAGAGTCAAGATGTCATTGGGCACCTCTTTGAAATTAAAGACAAGCAATGAATGAGATATATGGCAGGCACTGCATTATATGCTTTACAATTATTATCTCATTTGACATTTACAAACCAATGTTGTAGATGCTATTATTATCCTCATTTTAGAGTTTATAAAACTGAAGCAGGAAAAGATTAACTAGTCCATGGTCACAAAACTAGTAAGTGCCTAAAGCTTGATTTGAAGTCAAATACTCCTAACTCCAGACATGGTTCTCTATCCATGGATAATATCTATCCATGGATCTAGCTATCTTCCAATATAATGAAACCATAGATAAGATACAGTTATTTCATTATGTCTAAATTAGGCTGTTGTGTCAAGGTAAAATTCCATTTAAAACAGGAGTTTGCATATGTTGAAACAGAATTAGTCATATTATTTAATAATAACCACTCAACAGATCTGTTCCTGTAAATTCTATACGAACCCTCAATCCTCTGCTTAACCTTGTATAGAATCATTGAACTGAAAAGAAAATATGGTCACTTAGTCCAACTTTGTCTCCCTTTCCCCTCCTTTTTACAGATAAGGAAACTGGGACCTTTACAGAGAGTATGCTTTGTCCAAAGTCATATGGTACAGGAGTAGCAGGGTAAAGACTAGACTTGCTTTACTTCTAAGCCAGTGTCCTTTCAAATATGTCTTTACCAAACTGTGACCTGCTGCTATCTTTCTGGGGAGTTGCTAGCACTGAACCTGCACTCCACCTTCATAATGGTGACACAGACCATTCTTCTAAACATTTTAGTTGCCCTAGGGTAGGAAATTGTTTCTTCTATGGGTTCCGCTGCCATAATTCATTTTGAATCATTATTTTAAAATTGTGTGGAGTAATATTTGGGAGAACTTAGTTTAGACCATGCCTTTTCTCACCATTTTTGCCTTCCAGAATAATGTATTTAAATTCAAAGGGATTACAAAAGAAACCAGTTTTACAGAGGGAGTTCAGAATTCCTGCTTTAATCTAATTGAACTAGTTTCCCATTCTCAGACATATCCTGTGGCTTACTTTCTCTGAACCTTTTTTCAGACCTCTCCCTATGTTTAGAATTCCTCTACTATAACACCAGCAATACAAATGGTTGAATCTGTGCTCATCTTTTAAAAGGCCACTCCATTATGAATTATTCGGTCTTCCTTGATCCTCCCTACAAGTTTTCCTCCAGTTAGTAATGATCCTCTACCATTGCTATTTTGCTATTTCCCCTAAATCCCATTATTATACTCATGTATTTTGTATTATAATAATTTGTGTATTTGCTATAACTTTTTAATAATATTTCTCTCAACTTAAGAAGAAGAGGTTTAATGTTTTATCTAAACTCTGTGCATCTATTTTATGGTTAGCCATGAGATTCCATCACATTAGTCATAGGAATTTGAACCTGAGGGGAAATTAGAATCTTTTAAGGACAACCTCATCATTTTGCAGATAAAAAAAAATCTAAGATCAAGAAAAGCCAAGTGATTTGCCTAGAATTGCACCATCATTAAAGAATCTGAGGTAGAATCTGAAACCAAGGTTTCCTTATTACAAGTCCTGCCTTCTATATATTATATCATGCTGAGAAAGACCTCCACTCTTATATCATAGGGACTGATCAAAAGTTCTTCATCAATTTTATGAGATCTTCCAATCAACTTATTAAAATTAGAACATATTAAGTTCTTAAGAAATACTTATTTCTTGACTTAGTGATTACAGATGATGCATCTTTTTTTGCAAGCTGATACTCCCTTCCAGTATTCCCCAAATCAAAGATTCATAAGGGCTGAGCTTCATTCTAGAGAGCTGAATGCAAAATGGTGACATCCTCTCTTTTGTTTTTGTCTAACCTCAAGAAAATTATGTATAAATCATTGAGTCCAAGTTTAGGTATGTCCTCTAGATAGATACTTCTAAGTAAGTGATAAGTTTGTTCATTCCAACAAAGGTACTCAATGATTACCATGAGTATCAGGTTTATTTTAGATTCCACACTGAGGAAAATAGCTGGAAATATCATAAAAATATGTTGGGGGCTTAGACTCAAACACTACAAGAGTTATCACTGTCCAAGGTATCTCCAAGGGGCAGAATCCATCCTCAGATAGGAAGGGATCTCAGTGATGAAGGCTGAAGTGGAGTCAAGTGCAAATGGAAAGGCTTGTGAGGTCTTGGAAATCTCCAGTCTCACAAAGTTTATTGAAGCATCCATCATATTGACAGGGGCTCTCTTCATTAAGTTCTGCTACCCTTGCCTTTCCTTCACATCCAGCAGCAATTAGGTAAATTAGAAGCATTCCACAGAGGAAGAAGGCAGTTTTTTCTTTTTTTTAATCTCTTACTCATTTGGATTTCTCACTGTGATTCTGTTGCCACACCATGCTATGTAATAATGATTGACATTCATATAATACCTAAACATTTGCAAAGGTTTTTCTTTATATATATTTGTTCATTCTAGCCTCATAATGACCCAATGAGATAACTGCTGCAGTGTCCCTAATTTTAGAAAGGAAAAAAAAATCAGATGGGATTTATCCATTTTCTTTTATTTAGTGTAAGAGAAAAAATATGAACTTTGTTCTTTTGGGCTCCAAATTCAACATTTTATCCATTATATCAAGATAACTGTAAGCACTTATCATTACTGTTATTTATGACATAAATAATTTTACTTTCTTATTTAGTATATTTAACATTGGCTTAATCTCTCCACTTACAACTGGTGGTGTTGGCACTCTTTACAGTCAGGGTTCATTCTTATCCTATTACCTGCTTAACAAAGTGGGAAGGAAGATATGCATTAGCTCCATTATGATCTCTGGTTCTTTCACTCAGGAAACAAGATATTATATATTTTCATAGAAAAATGCCAAAGGGCAAAAAAGCTTAGTGCTTACTGATGGTCCCTTTCTATTTATTCCCTAAACTCTCTTTTATGCATAAAATCCCTACATGATCTTAGATTGCTTTTCTTCATACAGGTGTAAATATTATTTCTATTCTACTTAGTCAATCTAGAATGGGGAAAGCATTCATTTAAAAGTCAGAAGGCTACTAAGGTCTTGCCCAGGACTAGTCTGAGTAACTATGTTACCTGGGGAAAACACTTAACCTTTCTAGGTTTTGTGGTTCTTTTTCTATAAACAGAAGAAAAGCATTGTCTACTCTGCCTCCATTGTTACTGATACCATGAGAATAAAAATTATTTACATATGTGACAATACATTGACAGTATAAATATTTTTCAAATGTTTTTTTCTAAATATTTGAACTAAACATTTTTTTTTCAAAGTAAGAGTCCTATTAGCAAGTATTTAATTTACAGGAATGAGAGACAGAAGATTCAAATTTCAGAATAATTTGGACAAAAGCTAAGCACCCTATTTTGGACATGTCATTTAACTTTATTAGTTCCTAGACTTCTAAGATAGCTAGATCATCTCTATTAGCAATAAGTTTTTAAAGTAATTTAAGGCATGAAAAAACCCTTTCCTTTGAGCAAATTTGTGAGGTAGATGGTACAGTTTTTATTACCCTAGTTTTACAAGTAAGGAAACTGAGGCAAAGATATTTATGTGTCGTCATATAACTACTGCATGTCAGAGCCAGATTTTGAAACCAGATCAATAAATAAGCCTTTATCAAATGCTTATTATGTGCTTGGTACTGTAAAGGATAATTTTAGCATTGGTACCTAAACTATATTAATTATTGGTTGCCACAAATAACCCAAATAATAAAAAAATTTACCCAAGTCAGTCTGGAAATTTATGGTGATTTAATTAATATAGTGGAAAGAAATTTAAGAAGGGAGATGGAAAGGGCATAGGAAAGGATAGGTATAAGATTAGAGGCTCTACAAGGTAAGGTTTTGAATAGTAAAAGAGGAAGGAATCAGCCTGAACTCCAAGAGGGCTCAGCCAAGATGCCTGAATCTGAATTAGCTCAAGGGCAAACTCACTGCCAAAACCCAGACAAATAGCTGCCACCATGTTAAGATGTCAGAACACTTAGCACGCTGACAGCCAGAGACTCCTCTCTGGGAAAAGAGCCCGAAAAGAGGAAGTGATGTGTCCTATATAGATGGTTTTACATCATTTTCCTGCATCTCATCTGTACCAATATTAGTTTAGCTTGACTTAGGACAGCCCAGGGGTCTGTCCACTGTTTCTGCATATGTCTGTTGAAGGCCATTTTCTCAGATACTTAAGATCCTTGAGTATGATACAGACATTCCTGACCTTGTTAAACTAAGTAAGGTGGAGAAATGTAGATTTCCCAAGACTTGATTCTGTTAGACCAAGTATTTCCATTGTTTCTAATCAGGAAATAGCTGAATCAGATCTTCTAAAGTAAGGTCTGAGTAGGGTGGAGTAGTTTAAAAATTCACAGTACTCTGTTAGATACTGAGAGAAGCCAAGAGTGAAAATATCCCCTGGTTTCAAGCATTTGAAAGTAGACAACATGGTCATATTTAGGTATATTCAAAATATTAACATGATATTATATATATATGTATATATATATACATATATATACATATATATACATATATATATACACATATATATGTAAAAGTGGAGAGGAAAGGCATCATGAGTTATAGGGGATCAAAACTGGCTTCATGTAGAATAAAGGTTCTTAAATTAGGGCCTACAGACTTCTGAGGAATCCATGTATAAAAATTCCAAAGCATGTTTAAAGTAGGATGGGAAAAATGTTTTAATGTTCATGAGCTCCTACCTGAAACTAATTTTTTTTAATTAAAAATAAAAAATAAAATCCAAACTTATTCTGATAGTCAATAGGATTCCCAGAAAAACAAAAAGTTAAGAATATTTGGTGTAAAAGGCATTCCTGATTCTTTTTTCCCCAGATTATCTATCAGAACAATTTTAATAACCAATTTCTCACATTTTTTATCCACATTCTCTCATCCCCTCTAAAACTTCCCCCTCCTCCAAGATGGCAGGCAATGTGAGACAGGTTGTACAAGTTATTATACCATATTTATTATGCTATGTATTATGAAGTTATACTATTTATACATAATTCCATATTCATCATTTTGTGAAAGAAGGCACATTACTTACATTAGAGAAAAATTCATGGAGAATAGTCTCCTAATTCTCTTCCAGTGATCCCATATACCATCCTCTGATTCTAATGCACTAGAATATATAACAACAATTAATTTGAACTTGAAAGCTCTTAAAATAAGACATTTGTTTTATTTCAATTAATTCGTAAGTAACACTCACCCCCCACTTTGTGTTTCAATGTATATAGAGAGAATTTTCTTCTCTACAATCTGTAATTCTGAAAAAAGTTTTTCAATTCAATTCTCATCTTTATTTTCTTTTTTTTTTTCATTCTCACTTTAACCTTGCCTTACCCAGATATCTTGTCTTCTCATATTTGATTTCCCTTAACAAACTATTTACACATATGAAAATAGAGAACTGGAAAGGACCTTAGAAATAACTTAGCCTATTCCCCTCCTTTTGTGGATGAGGGATCTAAAGCTCTTAAAGGATAAATAATTTGCCCAAAGTCCAATAGAAAGTAAACAGTAGAATTCAAATTCCAATCCAAGTTTTCTAGTCCTAAATCTAGTCCTTTTTACTGTATGTAATATAGAGTCATTGACTTTAAAGTATAACTTTCCACTCCAGTTTCCTGTAGCTTTCTTGTGCAAAGATTTTTGAATAGAAGAAGAGGACAAAAACTAAGCCAAATATGTGTCCCTGAAACTTTGGAATTTTAGATAACAAGGAGCAGATGATTTAAAGAAATAATGAAAAATAATTGGACCTTACCAGTGGCAATAAACTCCTGCCATACAAGTGGCTATTTGCTTTACCTATGGGAAAGAATGTCACTGATGGAAAAAAAAATGTTTGAATGTCACTGAGTGTCCTAACTACCAAAACAAGAAGAATTCATTTTCCTCCTCCCTTTAATTTGCTCTTATCCTAAATGTGTTTCTCAGAGCCAAGATCTTAATGATACAGGTGATGGCCTATTAGAACAAGTGACTGGGAATCCACAGCCTGAAATCAAATATTAAAAATAGTGGTATGATTTTCTGAACACATGTTTATTTAATATTGTCTTCTCATCCCATATAATCTCAAATTTGGTAACTGGAGACTATGATGACTATGAATAGTAACTTTAAGTAGAGTTGTAGCTGCTGGAGAAATAGGTCAATATGGAAAGGCTAAATATTTGGAAGTGACAAAATGATTTTCTTAAACTTAGATCTGACCATGTTGCACTTTTGTATAATGCATTACTATTTTCTCTACAACAAAGTATAAACGCCTTGTTTGGATTTTAAAGTCTTTTACAACTTGCTCCTATGTAAATTCCCTCTCCCTCACCTCCAATGAAGAGGGAATTAAGGCAATCATTAAAAACTGTTTTATCCAATTATATGGCAATAAATATGCCAATCTAGGTGATATAGATAAATATTTACAAAAACATAAATTGCCTAGATTAACAGAAGAAGAAATAGAATTCTTAAATAATCCCATATCAGAAAAAGAAATTGAACAAGCCATCAAAGAATTCCCTAAGAAAAATTCCCCAGTTACTGATGGATTCACAAGTGAATTCTATCAAACATTCAAAGAACAGCTAATCCCAATACTATGCAAACTATTTGACATAATAAGCAAAGAAAGAGTTCTACCAAATTCCTTTTATGACACAAATATGGTACTGATCCCAAAGTCAGGCAGGTCAAAAATGGAGAAAGAAAACTATGGACCAATCTCCTTAATGAAAATAGATGCAAATATCATGAATAGAATACTAGCAAAAAGGCACCAGCAAGTCATCATGAGGGTTATTCACTATGATCAGGTGGGATTTATAACAGGAATGCAAGGATGGTTCAATATTAGGAAAACCATCCACATAATTGACCATATCAAAGAGCCAACCAACAAAAGTCACATGATTATCTCAATAGATGGAGAAAAAAACCTTTGACAAAGACACCACGCATTCCTATTGAAAACACTAGAAAGTAAAGGAATAGAAAGGCCTTTCTCAAAAAGAATAAACAGTATATATCTAAAGCCATCATCAAACATCATCTTCAATGGGGATGAACTAGATGCATTCCCAATAAGATCAGGAGTGAAACAAGGATGCCCATTACCACCTCTATTATTTAACATTGTACTAGAAACACTAGCAGTAGCAATTAGAGAAGAAAAGGAAATTGAAGGTATTAAAATTGGCAATGAAGAGACCAAGCTATCACTGTTTGCAGATGATATGATGGTCTACTTAAAGAATCCTAGAGAATCAACTAGTCGAAATAATCAACAACTTTAGCAAAGTTGCAGGATACAAAATAAACCCACATAAGTCATCAATATTTTTATATATGTCTAACACATCTCAGAAGCAGGAATTAGAAAGAGAAATTCCATTCAAAAATCACCTTAGACAATATAAAATACTTAGGAATCTATCTGCTGAACAAAGACAGGAAATATATGAACACAAATACAAAACACTTTCCACACTGAGCAATTGGAAAAAAAAACATTAACTGCTCATGGATAGGATGAGCTAACATAATAAAAATGACCATCCTACCCAAACTTATCTATTTATTTAGTGCCATACCCATTGAACTTACAAACAACTTTTTTACTGAATTAGAAAAAACCATAACAAAGTTCATTTGGAAAAACAAAAGATCAAGGATATCCAGGGAAATAATGAAAAAAAAAAACAATTTTTTTTATCAGCACCACCACTTATAAGGGGAGAGAAGGTTAAGCCAATGTTAAATATACTAAATAAGAAAGTAAAATTATTTACTTTATACATAACAGTAATAATAAGTGCTTATAGTTAGCTTGGTATAATAGATAAAATGTTGAATTTGGAGTCCAAAATATTTAGAAAAAGCTTTTGAAAAAAATACAAAGGAAGTCCAAGATCTCAAACTATTTTATAAAGTAGTTGTCATCAAAACAATTTAGTACTGGCTAAGAGAGAGAAAGGAGAATCAGTGGAATAGACTTGGGGCAAGTGACCTCAGCAAGACAATCTATGACAAGCCCCAAAATCCCAGCTATTGGGACAAACATCCACTATTTAATTAAAAATGCTGGCAAAATTAGAAGACAGTGTGGGAGAGATTAGGTTTGGATCAACACCTCACATGCTATACCAAGATAAACTTAGAATGGGTGAATGACTTGAGCATAAAGAAGGAAACCACAAGTAAATTAGGTGAACACAGAATAGTATACGTCAGACCTTTGGGAAAGGAAAGATTTTAAAACCAAGCAAGACTTAGAAAAAGTCACAAAATGTAAAATAAATAATTTTGATTACATCATATTAAAAAAGTTTTTGTACAAACAAAACCAATATAACCAAAATTATAAGGGAAGTAACAAATTGGGAAACCATCTTTATAACAAAAACCTTTGACAAAGGTCTAATTACTCAAATTTACAAAGAGCTAAATCAATTGTACAAAAAATCAAGCCATTTTCCAATTCATAAATGGGCAAGGGACCTGAATCAACAATTTTCAGTCAAAGAAATGAAAACTATTAATAAGCACATGAAAAGGTGTTCTAAATCTCTTATAATCAGAGAAATGCAAATCAAAACAACTGAGGTATCACCTCACACCTAGCAGATTGGCTAACATGACAGCAAAGGAAAGTAATGAATGCTGGAGGGGGTGTGGCAAAATTGAGACACTAAAACATTGCTGGTGGAGTTGTGAATTGACCCAACCATTCTGGAGGGCAATTTGTAACTATGCCCAAAGGGCGCTAAAAGACTGTCTGCCCCTTTATCCAGCCTTAGCACTGCTGGGTTTGTACCCCAAAGAGATAATAAGGAAAAAGGCATGGACAAGATATTAAGAGCTCTGGTCTTTGTGGTGGCAAAACATTGGAAAACAATGGGATTCCCTTCAATTTGGGGAATCGATGAACAAATTGTGGTGTATGTTGGTGATGGAATACTGTTGTGCTCAAAGGAATAATAAAGTGGAGGAATTCCATGGGAACTGGAACAACCTCCAGGAAGTGATGCAGAGCGAAAGGAGCAGAACCAGGAAAAGCATTGTACCCGGAGACTGATACAATGTGTTCAATCAAATGTAATAGAATTCTCCATTAGTGGCAATGCAGTGATTCTGAACAACCTGAATGGATCTATGAGAAAGAACACTATCCAGATTCAGAGGAAATTCTGTTGGAGTAGAAACACTGAGGAAAAAGCAACTGCTGGATTACATGGGTTGAGGGGGATATGACTGGGGATAAAGATCCTAACTGAACATTCTAGTGCAAACATCAACAGCATTGAAATAGGTTCTGATCAATTGTGTGTCAGCAATGGGAAGGGCAGTGGGAGGGGAGGGAGGAATAGAACATGATTTTTATAATCAAGGAATAATGTTTGAAATTGACCAAATAAAATTTAAAAAAATTAAAAATTAATTCTTTCTCCCTCCCTCTCTCTCTCTCTCTCTCTCTCTCTCTCTCTCTCTCTCTCTCTCTCTCTCTCTCTCTCACTCTCTCTCATCTTTCTCTGTGCCTTACTCCCTCCCTCTCTCTCTTACATATATAAATGCATATACACATATGTATATATGTGTACATGTAATATATCATATAGATATATTTCTCACTTTTTTATACTCTTTGATATAACCTAAGTCACTTTTTTGTCTGTTCCTTATAGTCTCCTCTTCATTCCTTTATACTGTATGTTACCATTCATGAAAGCATTGGAATGACTCTTTCTTCAATACCTTGAAGATACCTTTAGTTTGGGATAGGTTGGGATGAAGGGGAGTAAAGACAGAAAACAAGTAGGAGGGAGATGTGGAGCAGGATAAAATGAGAAAATGGAGTGAGGAAATTTCTTATTGCATCCTGTATTTGTTTTTTCCACTTTTCCCTGACTCATTCTATTGTCCCTACCCCCAACCATCCCATGTGCTCGGAACACAGGTGATGGTAAGCAGATTGTTCAGTGGACCAGAAGGACAAAAGCAGGTGGGGATGGGGGTCTTAAATATAAACACTGATATTTGAGGGTGCAACTAATGCTGATTCCCCCAGCCTATACTTCAGACTGATGGAGATCCTCTGAGGTCACTGATTTAATACAGTAGACACTATTTAAGATATTTTTTCTACTAATAATAAACCAAACAAAAGAGGGAAAATGCAGTTATTTTGTATTTATTCTGTATCAACACAAACATTGTGTAAATGTGTATATATGTATATACATATATCAATATAAATATACATATGTATAGATATTTTGCATATAAATATCCATGTACACATATATAATGTTGCAGAATCTTTCTTCGAAGAACATTAACTCCTTAATATAAAGGATTATTTCATTTTTTGTTTTTATCTTCATTGTCTAACATATAATAAATGCTTAAAGAGTACTTGCTAATGGATTGATCACCCACCCACATTTTTGTTCTCTAATTATCTCTCTTCTGTTGGTTCTCTCTCAACACCAAAGATGTCCTATTCAACACCCCCATTCTACTATTATATTTTATTTGGTGGAATCTTAATATCATAGACTTTGATTTGAAAGAGATCTTAAAGACTTCTAACTACAATTTCCTTACTTTACAAATGAAGAAATTGAGGCACATAGCAATAACTTCATTAGCATCATATAGCTAACAAGTGTGATCTGCATGATTTGAATATAGGAAGTCAATTTGCAATTTTTGCAAATAGCAATGTTTCTCTAATTTCAGGGTTTTGTGGAATAAATGCAGAATTTAAGTAGGACAGATTTCAGGATTTGTGAATTGCTCTCTAGAGTAAGAACATATTGAGTGGGAACTGTTGAGGTAGTGTTGAGAAGTATTATTTCATATATTTAAGGAACTTTGGCCTTGATGTCGGAGGAATTTAACCCTATTTATGGCTCTACTAATTATTAACTTTATTTTCTTTACCAAGTCAATTAATCACTTTGAGTCTCAGTCTCCTTATTTGGAAAATGAGATATCAAGCTCATACTACACAATTCTTGGTTATTCGTCAGTGAATAAAACCAGATGATACATATAAAAGCACTTTTCAAGGAGAAAACACTCGAAATTCAAATTTGTTTTAGAGTTTGAATGGTTTCATGTAGATTTCATGAATTATTTTGGGTTCTCTAAGATAGAATTCTTTTGTCCATTCTGGGAGCATACTACCATTCCATTAGTGGGAAGGTTTTGATTGCTCATTAGTGAACAAATGTTGCATATGAAGAAAAAAATAGTCTGGAAGGAAGGAAAGTTGTGAATAAAATATGAAGCAAAAGAATTAGTCTTCCAGTTGATTAGTGTCCTTGAAGATGACATTTGTGCCTTTGGAATCCATATGTTGATGATGATTTCTTCCCTAGAAATCATTCAAATAAGGTGGTGTGTATTTCTAAAACTCTCAGTGGACCAAATAACAGATCACAGAAATATGTTTCATACTTGATTTTTTCTTTACACAATTCTTTTTATCTTCAGAAACACATTATAGAAATGTTTCCCCCTTGTTCTTTGAGAGTGGAATTGGTAATAAACTGTTAAGAAGTTAATCATCTCATGAAGTGAGGTAGATTTTTTATCTTAAACTGGACCATTGAATATCTGGATAGTTTCCCTCATTTTTCAGATAAGACATTTCCAGGCAACTATGTGACATAGAGGATAGAGCACTAGGTTTGGAATCAGAATCAAGAAGACTTGAGTCAAATGTAGCCTCAGACATTTACTAGCCATATGACCCTGGGCAACATTGCATTTACCATCTGTTTCTTCAGGTCCCTTAAATATCAAAAGAGGATCTGAAGAAAACCTGTCTCACAAGATTGTTGAGGATCAATTGAGATAATGTTTGTAGACTGTTTAGCACAGTACATAGTAGGTGCTTAATAAATGCCTGTTTCCTTCCATTCCCCTCAAATGACACTGGCCCTAACCATGTGTCATGACATAGTGGTTCCTGTTATTGTCATATTTCTTAAAACATTATGGCAGTATTATGGAAACATGATGGATTTTATAACTTATTTGGCTTTCATTTGTGAACCTAGTTCTTTGTGTGACATATGTTTCCCTGTTCACAGTTAAGATTGCTTTATTTACTGAATGCCTTTTCTGCTATTATTCATCATATAATACAAAGAGCATTAATCCAGAAAGCTCAACCTACAGCATAGTGTGCTCTTATTTCCCTTGACTCCATAAACCATAATCAAAGTGCCTTAACTGAATCTGAAATATCTGCTGAATTCTGTCTCTTCTGTGTGGGCCTTAATTGAGTTGCATGACTAGATTGAAGTTATCTGTGCATTTCCATATGTGGAAGATGCTCTTTTCTCTGTCAATAGCTAAATCGTGTAATTTTTTTGATAAGTACATTTTTGAGTGCAATTTTTATGTATTTTTAATGTAAAATTGGTGAGACCCAACTTTAAATGACATAAAAAACAGACTTGGAATCTCAGTAAAATCTCACTCATTAGTGTTAATTGGGAGATGGTGAAGAAAAAGGGTGGCATGAGGCCTGTTAAAATTGTAGACAAATTTTATTATGTGCTTCTCAATTTGAAGTTTTTCCCCAATAAAAATGCACTAACTTACCAAAGTTTTCCTATATCATTCTAGCTATCTTTGGTTCCCCTTTTCTGTGAACTCTTACAGAATTTTATAGTCACATAGCAGAGCACTTAGTTAGCAAAAATGTGTTCATTTTTGCCCTTGTGAAATTATACTCTCCATCAGTATGATCATATAGATAATATGTCCTTCAATAGCACCCCACATAAAGTAGCAGACAATGTCTAGCACTGTTGATACATGTGCTTTTTGACTGAGTGATTTTAAAATAAAATAATTTCTATGCAATTGTAAAATAAATGCAATTTTTGCTTTTGTGACTACAATACTTCAAAGAATTATTCTTTATGATACTTTTTACACACATATATTTGTAATAAGCATAAAGGAAGTACTATGAAGACCTTTGATTTAGTAAGACCTGGATCCAAGTCCCATTTTTGACATATGTTGTCTATATGAATAAAGTCACTTAACACCAAGTGCCTCAGAGCAAAACTCTAAAAGATTATAAATTTCACAGGAGGCACAGATCTGTAATGATATAAAGCATTCACACCCTGAGATTTCTCTATTCCACTGAAATCACAATTCTAGTCTGAGAGATAGATAGATAGATAGATAGATAGATAGATAGATAGATAGATAGATAGATAGATAAAATTGTTTTCATGTAAATGATGTTTTTCAAATGTCAAATAAGAATTTGTTAGAAAGGAAGCAGTGATCAATTTGGAATCAGAAGATTTAAATTCAGATTTTGGCTTTGCCACTTACAATATTGTGTTATCTTGTATAAATACTTAACATTTTGGGGCCTAAATTTCCTAAATGAAACAAAAAGACTAGTCATCTGCTGGTGTTCCTCCTATTTCTAAATTTAGAATATCTGTAAATGATAGAAGGATAAGAATTTCTGATCATTAGACATGAAAACAGACTTTGAGTCCCAACTCTACAACTTGTTACTAACTAGCTCTATAATATTGGGCAAGTTCCTTTTCCTCTATCTAATAAATAATAAATAAACTCAACAAAGCAAATACCTCAAAAGTTTATTGTGAGGAAAGCACTTGGCAAACTATAAAACATAAAATAAATATCACCAATTCTTATTGAGGGATAAATACACTCTACAAAGTTTCATATTCTTTTAGTAAACTATCTAATGAGTTAAAAAACAAATCATGGTCACTGCTAAAGAGTTACAAATTCTAAATTACTATAACCTAATATATTCAACAAATACATATTAAATGCTTATTATGTACACACATTCTATTGGAAGTTGGGAATCTGAGGACAGAAACAAATTCTTATTTTTCTGGAGCCTACGTTCTACAAAGAGAAACCATGAATAAATAATGTTAAAATCTAGCTATAGTATAGTTACAGATACAAAAAGGCAATACAGACATGCTACATGCCTATTTGGACAATAGACCAAAGTAGAGATGTCTCCAACAATTCTGTTAGCTGCCCAAGAATATAGACTATTTCTCATATGATCATATCATTCTTTCCACCTTCTCAGGACCAAGGTTTAGCCTGGTACTGATCTCTTAATATATGTGTTAAATGCTTAATGAATTCAATTAAATTTATTATTTCTAGACCACTTTTTTCTAAACACATTGGTAAGAATCTGAATTACTTAGGCTTCATTCTAGGACAATACAACAGTTCCTTGAGAATTAGAGCTGTTTCCTATATATCTTTAGGTAACCAGATGCTCAATAAATGTATACTGAGTTGAATTAAATCCATTGTTCTCAATAAATATGTTTGTTTAATCCATATGGGAACTATTAACTATTTAATGAAGAAAGGAAAGAAGAGATGGGAGGTCAAATTTATGTGGATTGTGTAAGGAACACTACTTTCATTTTATGCATCTCTCTATAAGTAACAGATGGCAAAGTATAACTAAGCTAATTTGGATTGTTTTTCCTTTTAGACTTTTTCAGGAAATACCAATGCTGACAGTATCGTGCACCACAAATTCTTACACTCAGTGAAAGCCCGGTTCATCCGATTTGTCCCAATGGAATGGAATCCAAATGGAAAGATAGGCATGAGGGTCGAAGTCTATGGATGCTCATATAGTAAGTATCTATTTATAAAATTGTGACATATAATTACAAATGAAAGCTGACTAAATGGTCTGCCTCCATGTAAGCCATGGAATTAGTACTTCTGAAATACACTATGTTTAATAAGATTTTAGTCACTCAGTATTACAATCTTATTTTTTTCTTCTTACATTCATTTAGTTATCAAGTCCTACTGATTCTATCCACAAAATATTTTTCATTTCTATGCTCTTCTTTCTACTTTTGCAAGTATCTACTTCATTCCAGCTCTTATTACCTCTGAACTAGACTATTACAGTAATTTTTACATTGTCCTCCTTATATCTAATCGCTGCCTTACATCCCAAAACCTCATAATTCCAGAAACATATTGTCTTTATTGAATTTAATTAACTCTGTAAAGTTGATTCTCTCTCTCTCTTTTTCTCTGTCTCTGTGTGTGTGTGCACGCACTCATGAATATATGTATGTCTTTATCTCTCTGTCTCACTCTCTGACATTCTTGGATTACCTAAATAATATCATGATTAAAAAGCTGGAGAAAACAAGTTGGGGAAAATTTTACAGAAGAAATCAATGTAAGGAGATAAGAAGTTCTCTAACTAAATCCTGAAGATGGAAAAAAAATAATTTCAGTGAGACTGAAAGTGAGAGACTTTAAAGAAACCTTTGGAAGCACAACAATATCATTGACAAACAGTAGTTTAAAGGACACGGAACAGAAAAGCAAAAGTGGATAATAAGAAAAGAATAAAAGAACATGACAGTATCTTGTGAAAATTGTGTCAGGAGTACTAATGCCTAAATAGGACTAAGGTGGATAATCAGTACTATGGATAAAAAAGCACAATGTAGAGTATGTAACTTTTAAGCTATAATGAAGGAAAGAGAAGATTGAAGAAATGATGGGCAGTCAACTAAAGGTAGATTGAAAGGAAGACTGATGATATAGACATGGTAAAAGTAACTCATTTTGTTTTCTTTTCCAATAAGAATGATTTTTTATGATGGAGAGCACTAAAAATTCTTAGGAGGGAGTTTAGATCTATGATGAAAATGGGAATAATTGGATAGCTCCTCAATAATTACAAGTCAGATGACAATCACAAGGTTCATCACAGTATTAAAAGATGTGGCAATGGAGTAGACATTGCTGGAACAATATAAATGAGATCTAGAAAAAGAAGACAAGAGAGAAAATATTACCTCCCCTTGGGTTTTGTTTAAATGGCAAATGAGTCTGTAGATAATGAGTTAACAAGCTTGACTATAATTTCTAACAAAAATGTAAAATGTTTGTAAAATCTGGAAATTGAGTCAGTGATTGATTACAGAGTAAGAATAGTTTCATCAAGACCATATGAGGCCCTCTTAAACATATTTACTTTTGTGAAAGAATTACTAGCCTAAAAAGTATAATTTATATATATTTTAAGACATTTCACAAAGTCACTTGACAATTCTTGAGAGTAAGAGAAAATGAAGTGGGCTAAACAATAATTCATGTAGATAAGATTCAAAACTATTTGAATGAATAGATCTAAGGAATAATTATTAATGAATTAGCATGAAATTAGAAAAAAAATTAAGTAGAATCCTTCAGAAATCTCTCCTACTCCTTTGCTGTTTAAAATCTTTACTAGAAACTTGGATGAAGGTATAAATGGCTGGCTGTCTTAATGTGGTTGAAGAACTAGCAAGTTTGCTTCCAACTGTTTTATTCTGTGATGTCAAAGTTTTTAAATTGTATTGCTTTGAGCACATGTGTTGCCTTCAGCACAACTCTGTGAGGAGATGATCTGGTCTTTCCATGATTCCCAAGTTCATGTTACTGAGTTCATTTTCACTTCTTCATGTAGCACATCCTGTATTAAGCTATTAGAGTTAAAATGTATCTTATCCACTGTCATTGATGCTGAGAACATATTGTTGGAATATTTGAGTATTCATTCCATTTTAGTAGTCTATTTGTTCTTTTTCCAATTTCATCATAAATTCTCTTACAGAGAGTGACAGTTTAATCTTACAGTAAACTTTCTACAGTATAATTTTCCCTTTCATACTTTTTTCCTAATTTGGTGGTCGGTATTGCTCATAACCTTCCTCACACATTATTTTATAAATCTATGTTGTGCATAATCTTTCATTATCATCTATTACATTTTCTACACGAATTTATAATACAAACCCATTTGGCTGCCATTTCATTCCATTTTGTAAGAACCTCAGCTATTTGTCAGATGACAGAGACTCTTGACCCTTTGGGACTGTGGCCTTTGCTTTACATAGGTTAAACTTCTGTAGGAAATGATGCATTTTTATGTCTTTCCATTTTGATTTTTCATAACTACTACTAATAATTTCTAAAATGTACATAGCACTCTGTACCAGTCACTGTGCTAAGCACTTCACAATTATATTCTCATTTGATCCTCAAAACCAACCCTGGGAGGCAGTTGCTATTATTCCCATTTTATAGATAACAAAACAGAGGCAGAGGTTAAGTGACTTGTCCAGGATCATGCAGTTGGTAAATGTCTAAGACTTGATTTAAAATTGTGTCTTCCTTACATCAGGCCTATCACCAATAGCTGTTTCATAAGCTAGGTGCACCTGGCAGATTATTGGTATAGATGGTGTTGTAACTAAATGTAAATGACTTCTTTTCACCTATATCCTTTCTTCTCCTTTAGTGCTAATTTTCACCTTTAAATTTTAAGTGGTCTGAGCAGAAAGAGAGTTTATTCAGGAATTACTCATCTGTCAGAAATCATACATTTCATATCATTTAAGATATTTTATATGTGTATAGTATATACTTACTATAATTTCATTTTGGTATTGTTGTTCAGTATTCACTACATATAATGTTCTTTGATTCTCTTCTTGAAATTTTCATGTAATATAGGGAGAAGTTATTGGCTTTGGCCTCTATAGATTCTTAAACTGGAACCATATTTTCCAACATAGTTTTCACCACTATCCTTTATCTCCTTGCCTGACTCTTCATATTAGAGTTATAGAAGCCAAGAGGGGTAGTAAATGTTGGAACTGAGATTTTATCCTGGGTCTTCTGATTCTTATTCCAATTCCTTTCTTTATTAAATAGGAGCTGATATCCCAACCTTGATTTTGTTAACTGCATGACCTTGGACAAATTATTTAAACTCTTTGTACCTCAGTTTCTTCGTCTGTAAAATGAGGAGGTTGTACCAGATGATTTCTAAGGTCTTTTTTCATTTTTAAATCCTCTGATCCTACCAATCCCATATAGGATTTCTTCATTTGAATTTACTTATACTTGAAGAGCTAATTAATTTTAAAAAGCATTATAAATTCTGATATGCTATAATGATCTGTCATGCTTCCCAATCTCATTAAGAGTTACAGGCTTCATTTTATACCTCAGGTTACCTCTTCCCACACAGGCCTAGTAATCCTATATGGTGAATTATTAACAAGTCATGTCATTCGGAATTCATCAGCAGTGTTGTTAAAAATCTCGTTTTGGTCTTCCACATAAATCTCCTGTCATTTCATGCTTCTTACTGTCCCTTTTTGTTGTTGTTCTCCTCATCTAGGGTCATTTGTCAAACATTGTTGAGGCCATAGTATCATAAATTCCATCCCTGGTGTGCTGAGGACCATCTGGTCCTGTCATGGAGAACCCAAGAAAGTAGTTTATAGATATGCAAAAACTTGGAGAACTGAGAAACCATGTTGGGCATTTTAAAAGGATGTGAAGATTTCTGAAAAGAACCTGACCTCAGAAAATCATGCTGTAGAATCTGAAAGAAATTAGGCAATAGAGCTGACTACTACTCTCTTGTTTTACAAGTGAGATAAATGAAGCCAAGCAGTTTAAATGATTCACACTATGATTTAATAACAAAATAGGAGTTAAAATGAAAGTATCCATAGTACTTAAATAAAGACTCATTATACTTATTTAACTTCATCACTTTGGTATTAATGTGGTAAATAAATTTCCTAATTCCTTTCAATTTATTTTTATACACAATAGTATAATTACAATCAATATCAAACATTTTAATTTTCTTTTGAATGAGTGAAATAATGAATTCCTTTTCACCTGAACAGCTAATGCTCTTAAGAACCAGGTTAGATTGTAGTAGTAAATGTAAATGAAGAAATTCTACCATTAAATATTATATATGATGAGTTTTTTTTCCATTGGTATCCTTACAATTCCCCGCCATGTCCCTAAGTAAAGAAAATAATGTAGCCCCTACTTTTTTTCTCCACACCATGTAAGCAAACTGTTGTGATTTAACAAAAACTATAACTGATGAAAAATACACCCTAAAGCTAAACATTGTAATGTAGTTGGTCCACACAGATATCAGAGTGTTAAAGACTAGAAGGGGAAAAGGACCTCAAAAGTTACCTAACCCAAAGCCTTTCTTTTTCAAATATTGAATCTGAGCTTAGAGGTGTGTTCAGTGACTTGTCCCAGGTGATATGATTAATAAGGGGCAGAAGGATGCAAACTCATGTTGTGTGTTTCCAAGTTCAGGATTCTTTCCATGGCTTCCTTTGTGTCTTAGAATCTGCATTTTGTTTCAAATTCATTCCTTTTGTAAGAGAGAAGTTGCAAAAGAAGAAAAAAACAGATCCAGCAAGGAAAAGGAACAGCCCAAGAAGGCAAAGGGCAAGGAAAACTCAAGATTCCAAGAAGGAATAGAGGAGCTGAGAGGATTCAAAACTGTCAGTTCACTTCTGATCAGCTCTCTTCTGGAGTGGAGGGTATGAGAGGAGGACCTCTGAGATGGAGGATCCCTCTGGACATTGACTATCTTCCAGCTAATCCCTAAATCTCTCTGGTTCCAGCTAAAGACCAAAGTAGACTGGGACTTTATAGAAAGCCCTCTACTGAGAAGATTTCTCTTTTCCCAAATTGTCCTGAACTTCAACTCATAACCAGATTAGCTTAGGAGGAAGCACAAACCCAACAACTGACCAAAAGGAGAGTCAGGCAGGAAGCCTAACCCCCTCAGGACTTGGGGGGGAGGTCAGTTGCTAATCTATAGGGATTCCTATATCCCATTTTCCTCAACCAAACACCCTCATCCTCCCTTCCCTGTGTGTTCTCAAGAATAAAGTGTTACCCTTTAGATCAGGTCTGCCTGATTTCTGATATCAAAGGAGACTGAAGATTTGGGGGAATCATAATGTTCCCCAAAAGGGAGAATAGTTCAAGCCCAGGGTTCAGGAGTGAACTAAGTTTAAAGGGTAAGGTGGCAGTTGGGATATTGGGAGTGTAATATAACTGTAATATAAGGGCAGAGAGAGGATGGAGTCTTCCCTCCCTGCTGGGTTAGGATCAGAGTGAGGTAAAGATGGAGTAGAGTCAAGGAGAGAGAGGATGGATTGTCTTCCCTCTCCCTGACAAACCCTACTCTGGTTGCCTTTCAAGACTTTAACTTCTGTTCCCTCAGAGACCTTGGCTAAACAGGCTTGATACAGTTAGCTTCTTTCTCCCTGGGGAGAGGAATGTCACACTTCCCTCCCCCCAACTTCAAGTCTCTCTCTAGATGTGTTAGAGTCAGTTACTTGTTCTCATTCAAACTGTTTTACTCTAAAGGAATAAGGCAAGGGATAGGGCACGTGAGTTTAGGAATGAGGCAGAAAGTAAGAGGGAGCATGAGGTCTCTAGAATAACTGAAACCCTTCCTAAAAGTCTGACAGATCAGGCTTTTTTGATCTGACCCCCTGGGGTCAATTAGTGAAGAAGCCCTGGCTCTCTAGCTGCCTTGGCAACTGTAACCAGTTCAGGACTTTAGGAGATCTGGGGGAAATATTTCTTCTAGTGATCACCTTCCAGTTGAAGTCCTATTCACTTAGTTGTCTTCTTAGGGTATTGTGTCAAGCTTTCACAGGAGGAGATGAGTGCTGGTTCAGAGATCTACCCTGTCCACCTTCCTGGTAGCTTCTCAGAGAGAAGAATCTTTCCAACTGTTCAGAACAGCTCACTTCCTCTCCTTTTCTCAGAATTCTATCTCTTTCCTGCCCTTCCCCTGTTCCTACAGAATTCTCCAGCTTACCAGATCTGCTTCTCTGTATTCTGCTGGCAAATTAAGTCCAGTTACTCTCTTACAAGAGGATCCAGAGGCAGGAAGTTTACCCTTTCTCTCAGCAACAGCTAAGATCAAGAAGGGAGGTAGTGGGTCATTTCTCTAAGACCTTCTCCTTCAGTCCTTAACCTCCTAAACCCAATCTCTGAGGAGACATATTCTGTCCCTCATGAAGACAAATAATGCTATATTCCCCAAGGGGAAAAGAGGGGAGGATCAATATTTTCCCTCTCTCCATTTCTTCATGTCGCTCATCCTCCCTCTCCAGTTCCCCAGTGTGTGTTACCTCCTTCTGGTCATATATTACACTTTTCCAAATTTTTACTTTATTGTTCTTACCCTATCACCATCCCAAACAAAGTTCCAATGTAGATTTAGCAAAAAATAATGCACAATTTCCACAAAAGCAATATTTTTATATATGGATTTATTGTTAGTATCTATCTATCTATCTATCTATCTATCTATCTATCTATCTATCTGCAGATTAAAACTAGTTAAAGGAAAAAAATTGGAACTACCAGTTCTAATTTAGTTATTGAAACATTGGTAATAGTGTCAATTAATAAATCATTGAGTTATAAATATAAATAATTAAGCAAACCCTTTACTGATTGATTTGTGATCAACTAGATGAATATCATAATTTTCATTTGGGAATATTGAACACTTTACAGTAATGGTGAAAAAAGGATGGATTTGAGGTGGAGTTAAGGAGTGGATCATAAGGTATAAGCAGACTGAGTAATTAGGAGGTTACAGAATGAGGGAGCATCAAAATAAATGTGGAATTGCCCTAGTTTAGTCATAAGATTTGGAAAGGAATGGAAAATGGTGATACAGGTTTGGAATTATCTTGAGGAATGAAGGAGGATGAGCTAGATATAAATACACGTCAGGCAGTATGAATTGTATGGAATGGAAGATCTGAAATGGATAACTTCAAAGAAGATGTTTCAAAGAGACAGTCGTAAAAGGAGATTCAGGACATGATTGTCTGGAACAAAGAATACCCAAACTCCTTTCCAGAGTCAGTCTCTCTGGGAAATTAATTGAAGGTCTCAATAAAGACAAGTAGATAGAAGTGTAAGGGAAATACCTCTAAATTAATGCCATCTTTAAGAGAAAAATGAATATGTCTGAACTATATCAACAAGTTACTTTCTGAAGAGGGAAAATGCAATTAGCAAATTCAGTCATTATTCTTAGATTTATAGAACTATTTTTAAGGCAACTAATTGGTTATTTAAGAAAAGTCTTAAAAAAAAAGAAAAGTCTTTGACTTCTATGATTATTTTTTGTGTCATTTAAAGTTAACTAAATACTTCCCTTCTCTTAAAAATAACTTATAAATTCAAATTTACTTGTAGAAATGCAGAGGAAATCTTACATTAATTGAAGCAAGAGAAAGCTGTGACAGAATTAAAACACACACATATGATATCATTAAGGAATCTGGATCTAGAACTCATAAGGTTTTTTTTTTTCCCCTATGTCATTTTCTCAGCATTCTCACACCCACCCATCCCCAGTTCCCTTTTCTTCTGGTTATCATCCCATGTCAGAAATAGAAATTGTGAATTTTTAAAAAATGAATGTTCTTAGAAGATTTCCAGGATATCTTTAAAGATATAAGAACTTTGGGCAATTAGTTCATATGCAGACACAGTGAGTTTGTGATCAGATATGGCTGAACATGGACAAATGAATGCGGACAAATGACTGAACTTGTTGAACTCTATCCATATCTAAATTGTACTTGGAAATCTTTGAGGTTTGGCTATTGCTGATTAAAACATAGAAATCTTCTCTAAAAAGTATGGCATAAATAATAATTTTACTTTTTTTCTGCAGTGGAGTAGTTTCCACATGTAATCTTATGGGACAATCTTGCTTCCAATGAATGGGCAAACTGTCGAACTGGGACTAATTGTCTCAGAGCAAGTCAGTCCCTTCTCTTGTCAACTCTGAACACTGGATGCCTACCCTGTAAGAAAACAGACTTGGTGTCATCTGGTGCCCAAACATGAGATTTTCTCAGTTCACTTGGGGATTTCAGCTTTGCATCTTTTATTCAGTGAGGCCCGTTTTTAGCTGGCTTGTTGACAAGCTACCAACATCCATCAAACTTGCCTGAATGTGCCTCCAGAACTCTGTCTTGCTCAAAAAACAAGCAGTGACAGCCAGGTCAGCAATTACAGGGCCCAATGGGAAACAGACAATTTCTAGCAATTTTTAGTCCCTCTCAAATAGAAGGAAAGCTACTTCATTGCTCTTGCTATTCCAGTAGGAGAAGCTGTTTATACTACCTCTATGGATCATGTTGTCTGGAACTATTCAGGAGGGATCTAGGCAAGGAATCAGTCTCATTGTCTCACTTACTTTCTAGGACAAATCAACATAAATATCATAAATTTACAAACTGCCCTGGTAATAAAATGCCCAGAATTAACTTAGAAGGAAGGACAGAAAGAAAGCAAAAAAGAGAGAACTGGAGAGAAGGGAAAGGAAGGAAGGAAAGGGAAATGAGAGACAGAGGGAGGAGGATGAAGATAAACAAGCAGATAATAGAGAGAGAGAAAGAGACTAAAGAAATGACAAAATAAGGATTCAGAGAAATCCATATTCTTCCATTTAAGACATAATTTCAGGAAATTATTTTATATTCTTTGGAATTAGAGGCTACCAACTGACATAGTAAATAACATGCTATACATCTAATAAAAAATATGGCTTCAAGCAAACACAACCTTAAACATTGTTTAATCCTGGGCAAGTCACTTCACCCTTAGACTTGATTTCGTTCTCTGTAAAATGGAGATAATAATAGTACCTTGTTCACAGAGTGGTGAGGATCAAATAGAGAAAAATAAAATCACTTTATCATCTTTAAGGTATTATATAATTATGTGTTGTTGTAGTTTACATACTTTCTTCCTCTATAAAACAATTGAGTTGTTTATTATTTTTTCAGTACCTTCTGGATGTAAGTCTTAAGTGTAAGTGTAAGCAAACTGAGAAATTAGGAGGCTACAGAATGAGGGAGCATCAATATGAATGTTGAATTGTCCTAGTTCAATGGTAAGATTTGGATAGTAATGGAAAATAGTGGTTCAGGTTCCCTTGAGAAGTGAGAGAAAATAAGCAAGATGCTTCTAGATCAGATGATTGCGAAGGACCCTCCTTGCTTGAAATCAATGATCTTTTAATCCTATAAATTGTCCATTTCATGAAGTCTATATCATTAGCTGTGTTATAATATGCCCCATGATATGTGAAATAAGTATGCTTTATAAATTGAATATCATGATGATAAAAGTAAGGTATATTATAGTAGGCATAGATGGCTCAGAAACTACGACCAAGATTAAGGCAAATAAATCATATCATACAAACAGGAGATTAGATTTAAGGTATACATCTAATACTGGTATTGCTGAGGCATATGTTTAAATCTGTTAAGGATTCTGGATCCAAGAGGTCAAGGGACATAAGAAAATGACATTTGCAACAACTGACACTAAAATTGTGCATTGATGAGATATTGTTGGTTGTTTACCTTTTTTATTTTAAATGTCACTTGCTTAATTTATATATCACCTATTGCACAGAGGAAATTGGAAAAGACCTGAAAATAAAACTTGTCTATGATTAGAAAGGAATTATCATTCTGGAATTATTGGGATATCCCTATGTATTTTAATGAAGATATTTTATTTCCCATTTAACATATCCCCTGTTGTGCTTTCACGAGATCTGTTTTTCCAAAAAATTTCTCTATCACCCCATTACCACACTTTATCTCCCTATATATAATATTAGTTATTTCTTCTTTTTTTAATAGTAGGCAGGATATTAACATGATAGAAGCATCACCTTCAGGTTATATTGGGAAATACTGTTTTTAAAGGTTTATCTTAGTAAACAGTGGGATTTTGTCAAGAGAATGATGGAAAAATCAACCCTTCTCACCTAGAAACCCCAAACAGACACTTTAAGGACTTGGGAATGCTACTTTTTCTCAGAAAGGGCAAAGTTCAGTGAAAATTATTATTATCTATTACAGAATGAAAACCAAAGGTTTAAAAAAATCATAGAAACTATTAGTGAGAAGCTAGATTTCAACTGAGATTTTAATGCCTCCAGGCTCAGCCTTCTACTCCTTGCATCATCTATCTGTTTCTCTCATAGCCCCTCACTGAAGAATTGATACACATGGCCAGTCACAGGAGCCCGCCCTCCCCCCAAAAAAACTTCCCTATAATAATTGTCTGAAACCAGGAATGGGAACTCTGCATATACCCCATGGTCCATGCTATACATATAACATGGAACTAAATGCATGTTTTGCCTAATCTGCCATCCCTGAATTACCTTAGTCCATGCTCTAATCTACTCTCATGACTATTACAATAGAATAAGCCCCTCCCTTCTCCAATCCACTCTCCATTCATTTTCCAGAGTGGCATTCCTAAAGCACCTTCTGTCCATTTCACTCCCTTACACAAGAAGTTTCTCTGACTCTATATTGCCTCTACAATGATGTACAAACTCTGTTTGGCACTGAAAGCCCATCAAAATCTGGCTCCAGAACACATTGGAGGCTAATTACCCATTACTCCTAGCATCTTCTCTCTGTCCCAGCCAAGTTAGACTGCCTGGAATTCTCTCCTTTGATGAAGTCTTTCCAAACCTCTAGATCCCTTCAGGGATCACTTAAAATATCCTTTCCTACAAGAGAGAGCCTGATTTCACCAGCTGTTAGCACCCCTTTTGCCATAATGATTCTTGTATTTATTTTGTATTGGATATTCTGTGCCAATGTCATTTCCTACCAGTAGAGGACAAGCAACTTGAGGGGAGGGACTATTGCATATTTTAGTTTTGTATTCTTAGCAATAACTCTGGAACACAGCAGATACTAAGTATTGGTGGTCACTGAAAAAAAAAAGAAATCTTAGAAACTAAATAAAGATTTCATATATGGAAAGGATAATTTAACCTAAACTCTTGGTTTATTGATAATATTGACCAAGAGAAAATGTTAGTGGCAAATTCACAGAATTAGTTGAGATACAATATTAAAATCCTCATTTCATATCTTGATTATAATACTCTACTACATTTTCCTTTAAGATACAACAGCAAAGTATAAAATTAGAAGGAAAAAAGTAGAGAGAAGTGAATGTGTATATGTGTATTTGTGCGACACAGTGAATAAATAACTGGCCTCTTTCAGTATGACGGGTTCAAGTTCTACCTCTCCTTTACCCTTGAAACTAGGCAAAAAATCATAATCTTCTGAAATAGGACTCATTAATCTCCACTACATACTTTCTAATAGTGCCTTCCCTCTATAAGCTTAACTACTTTTTATAATACATATACTTGTATATACATATTTGTTTGCAAAAGAATGTGAACTCCTCTATAGCAGGGATTCTACTTTTGTTTTTATGGATATCTTTATCATGCAATACAATGCCTGGCACAAAGTAGGCCCAAATGAATGGTTATAGATGACGCTAATACTGTGCATCACACATACCTAAGCAACGTTTTAGGAGTGTAGCTTGCAAAACAATTTGTGATCAGATTGTTAATTAAGGAAATTTCAAACACTGATTTAATTGAATGAATTAAAATTATGTTACACAAATACACATAGATAAACAAGTATAAGTTATAAAATTATGTAGATATAATACTAAATAATGGCACTATGCTAAGCACTTTAAATTATGATCTTATGTAGGTACTATAAATATCCCTTTTTTACAGAAAAGATGGTACCATATACAGAGTGCTACACTTAGAGTCAGGAAGAACTGTGTTCACATTTGGCTTCAGTCATTTATTAGCTTTATGGCCTTAAGCAAATCATTTAACAAGATTTGGTGTGTGTATATATTAACATATATACACATAAACACATACATTTTACATATATATCTCATGTAGATATGAATTATAGTGACACCATTCTTAGCATATTATTATTTCCTCTGTCCTTTGGTTTCCTACACATTTTTTTTTCCAAAAGAGAAGCTTCTTTCCAAATCACCACCCCAATCTCTACAAAACATAATTTTGAGTTCTACATCTGGTTCCTTTAAAATAAATGTCCTTCATGACCTCAAATCAAAACTCAATTTCAACAGAATTTTTTTAATAGCAAATGATAAAAAAAAATGTAAGTTCTCCCTCCCTACACAGAGCATGGGCATTTAAAAATATTGTCTATTATTTTTTATCAGATGATATTCAATCAAAACTTGTTTGAATTTAGTGTCTTTCTTTAAATATTTCACTTATCATCAAGTCTGTTTCCAGTTAGCAGCGAAAGTTTTCATTTATTTGTCTATGTCTCTTCCTTTCCTTTTCTGTCTCTGTCTCTGATTGTCCCTCTGTCTTTGTTTCTGTCTCTTCATCCATCCCACTCTCTTTCCCTCTTTTTTCTCTCACTATTTGTCTCCCCCAACCCTCTTTTTCATCTGTAAAATGTCTAATGAATTAGTTGTGTGACTTAATTAATATTATGAAGGTCCTATGATGCCTGGCTGAGTTCTCCTCATCAGCAAAGTGTTACCATCACTAGATCTTGATAGGCTTGGAAGGAATACATTAACTTCTTCTACAGGCTAATTTCCTACTCATCAAAAGGGGATGTGTTAATCTCTGCATTAATGAGCACATATGGATGATATAAGAATTAAGTTTCAAATCTTCCTGAAAATGTTTTTGATTCTCTCTAAGCTACAAATGAATATCTCAACTTATTCCCATCTACGATGGAATTTCAAACCTGCATTACAGACTTATTATTAAAGTCTCATTAAGCATGGAGGTGGCCCTTAGTTCTCAAAGTCTTTTACAGCAGGTGGAAGCTTTAGAAAACTATTTTAAACCAGAAAGATCTGGAGAATGTACCTGGCAATTTTCATGTCCCTTCCCCTCTGAAGTTGCCTTCTAATTCTGCAAATATCTTGAAATACTTTAGCCAGAGACCTTCTTATCATTATTCTCTTTTGCTTATATGAGACAGCATGGTCATGTAGTTATACATTTGGTCACAGAGGCCTAAAATTAAACCCTAACTATGACACATACTAGCTATATGACCTGAGACGAATTATTTAATTTCATGGTTTAAATATTCCATTAGTACCTTGTTATAGAACTTCAAAGTCTTATCATTTTAGTGATTCCTTTAGTGTAGACCATATAAGGCCCCTATTAACATGACAATAAAGGGCAAGTAGGGGAGACAGTAGATAGAGCTCTTTGTCTTGGTCAGAAGGACTGGGGTTCAAATCTGGCTCAAATACTTACTAGCTATGTGACCCTGGGCAAATCACTTAAACCCAATTGTTTAGTCTTTACTACTCTTCTACTTAGAAGTGGATCCTTAGTAAAGGTGAGGTTTTTTAATGTTAGCCAAATTGACCAGCTCTTTACTTTTAGAGTAATAAGGAAGGGAAATAAAAATCAAATCAGTTTTGATAACAGAAGGAGTGTTGTGCATGTATTGAAGAAGTGACTGAGGTAAGATCTTAACACATATCTTCTTGTCTAAATCCAGAAATCTATACAATACGTGGAAGCTCTCCATTTATATATTTCACTCAAACAGATTTTCTTGCCTTTCCTTATATATTGTATTGTTTTTCATATCTGTGCACCTTTGCAGGGAAAATCCTTATTACTTGGAATTCACTTTCTCTTCTACTCTGACTTTTGGGATTTCTAGTTTCCTTCAAAGATCTTCTACAAGAATCCTTTGCTGATCCCCTTCAGATCATTTCCCTGCATTTCATTTCTTTTGCCTGAATGTTTCACATGTCCTACATGTACTTTGTTCAAGGAGGTACCATATGCAAAGAAGAAATTACAAACTGGAGTCAAAGAACCTGGGTTTCAATCTTGCCTTTGTGTTCACTAACCATGAGACCCCTGGGCAAGTCTGTTAATCTCTATATGCCTCCAGAAACTCCTAAGAACAAGTCAACTCAGTCATAAATTGGGATCATAATTGGTTGGTAATTTCCCATACTGGGAATTTCTCCAAGCTGCCTGAAATCAGACAAACATTATGGTGTCTAAATAAACCATTAAGTTCATCTTTCAGAATAAAAATAAAGGATTTATCAAGACAGAAGAGATGGGCCTTTCTGCTAAAAAAAAACACTCCTATTTTTTCTAATTTTGGGCAGTCTTGCTTGTGAGCATAGAATCTTAGAATTGGAAGTCACCTCCAAATTATGTAGACCAACGAGTAGTTGGGAGTTGGAATTTCTCTTTTTTAATGTTAGCACCTTATGGTCATGCTGCTTTGGTAAGAAGCTCTTTAGGGAGATTTGTAGTGTAATTAAAGAGTAAATAGAAAAAGGGAGGAAATGGTCATTTGGGGGAAAGGATTCTTTCCAACAAATGGCTCTGATATGGATTTGCTATGCAAGATATATAGGGAATTAAGCAATACATAAGACTCAAAGCCATTCCTTCTTTGCAATAATAGGAGTCTGGGGGGATGGAACACTGAATATAAAGTTGGACATGATTGATGTGTTGCTTACTTTTATAGATCATTTCCCCCTCCTTTTATTAAGCATTCTTTGTTAAAATGGATTTAAAAGATGTAAGGGGAAGGAACAAAGTGAGAAATAAACACAATATTAAATAAATAATATCAAATTAAAAAATCTCAATCATATTTTATAAGTAAATAATGGTCTAAAAGTCTTTATTATTAGTTCATTTGATAGAATTTCTGATAGGAAATTCTGGGAGAGATTATTGGAAATGGAAAGAAACATTTATCTCTCTAGACATTATAGCTATTTTCATTCAGGGTTTGGAGGTATCCTTTCTCATCTCCTATGGAAGACCTTCAGGAGAGTAATGTATGATATTTTGTTTTCTAAATGAAATGATATGGGAAGTAATTTTTAAAAATTTTAGAATCCTGGTCTCATAAAGACTATTTTATAATCTCTGTACACTTTAATAGTGTGTAGTACACAGACCAAACATTTTAAATTGTCCTGTGAATAAATAAATGTAAGACTGAAGTTTCCAATATATTCACTTACATATAGCTCCCCTCAAGATAGCATAAAAACATTATTTAAAGCCAAATACAAAAAAAATTGATGTTTCTTCTTGCTCATATATCTGCTCCTATAATTCAATAATCTTAAAAGACCATAGAAATAAATATTATATTTTTGTTAGTTAATAGATCAGATCATACCCAGCTTGATATGTAAGGACAGTTTCCTTAATTCATAAATATATGTTTGAGGGATTTTACAAATGCTGCCAATTGATACTTGAATGAATAAAGAATTGTTTATTTAATTCTTGTTATTTGTTCAGCACTATTTTAAGAAATAGGGAATCTTAAAAAGGAGAGTTTGGACTCTCAAGGGCTTACAGTCTATTATGAAATAATGAATCCTACAGTGGAGTGATGGCCAGGGTGAGGTGTTTAGAGATTTCTATACAGTGTCTTTGAATTTAGTGCCAATTAAAAGAAAGTTGCTATTTTTGATTTTTCTTCTTTGCTTTCTCTCCTTCCTCCCATAGAATCAGATGTTGCTGACTTTGATGGCAGAAGCTCCCTTCTGTACAGATTTAATCAGAAGTTAATGAGCACTTTTAAAGATGTGATCTCCCTGAAGTTCAAGAGTATGCAAGGAGATGGAGTCTTGTTCCATGGAGAGGGCCAACATGGAGATTACATAACACTGGAGCTACAGAAGGGGAAACTCTCCTTACATATCAACTTGGGTATGATCTGTCATTTTTTTCCTCCTTCAAAAAGGATTATATTGAAAACAAGCATATTCAACTGTGGTCCTTTAATACTTCCTTGATATAAACAATTGAAGTACAGTATAAACTATTCCCTGTCCTCTACACAACCTAGTAGGGATATAAAATTTCATTTTTAATTTTTAAATTTATTTAGAATATTTTCCCATGGTTACAAGATTGATGTTCTTTCCAAACCCTCTTCCCTCCACCCTCCCAGAGCTGACAGGAAATTCAACTGTGTTATACATATGCCATTGTTCAAAACCTATTTCCATATTATTTATATTTGTAAACATGTTCTTCTAAAGCCATAACCCCAGTCATAGATGCATCAAACCATGTAATCAATCATGTATTTTTCTTTTGTGTTTCTCCTCCCACAGTTTTTTCTCTAGATGCAGTTCTTTCTCATAAGTCCCTCACTGTTGTCCTGGATCATTGCATTGCTGCTAGTAGAGAAGTCATTGCATTCAATTGTGCCACAGTGTATCCATCTCTGTTTTTTAATGTTTTCCTGGTTCTGCTCCTTTCACTCTGAATCAATTCCTGGAGGTCTTTACATTTCATATAGAAATCCTCCAGTTCAGTTATAACATTTCATGAAATTTGAAATCCATTTGGAGAAGGAACTTAACAAGTAGAAATGTGGAAATTTGCAAATTACTCAAAATATACACACCATTCCCACCTCTACTTCCCTTGATGTGTCAAAAGTCATATTAAGAATATAAAAATGTATCATCTATATCTTCATAAAATATCATATTGTATATATTTGGAAATGAATGCCTAGGGAAACTGAGCAGGGTTATGATGAAAATGACTTCTTCAAATTAAAATATATATATATACATATATATATGTGGTGGGGTAGTGGTGAGCAAGGGTCTGGTGTTTGTTCAGGTGACTCAAGTATATAGTGACCATTTACTTTAATTTTTCCTTTCATTTTTTCCAAGATTTTAGTCACTAAAATATATATGTATATATCTACAATTACAAATATGTGTATACATGTACAAGCTCAAGTATCTACAGATATGCAAATATATATGTAAATATATGTTTTTGCATGTGCTTATGGTTTTTATTAAAAATATTGTAGCTGGACTGAAGCAAGATCATCATGACCGATATTAAATGTGGTTACTTGGAGTTCAGCTATAGATTATAGGGCTGTTCTCTCTCAGTTCCTCTGCATTCACTGTATGTCTTCACTTGCCTCTAATTGATCCCCCAAGTTGGGTGACATGGCTGCATGGCACAGACTTCTCCACAGGATCAAAGATCCTTTTGATGGAAAGGAAAACTGAACATTCCCTTTGTAGCACACAGAGAGCAGAGTTCACTGGAATAGAGAAAAATAGCTGATCTGTGGAGGAAGAAACCTGAAAAATAGCCAGGCTGTAGAGGAAAAATAAATCACAATTTGTCATAAGCATGACACCGGCTCCCATTTAGTATTTCATTAAAAATGAGTAGGATGGAAATTTTATTTTAAAAATAGATATTTTGAAGATAGTGAAGTGGAAAAGAGAGAAATTTTCATTTTCTAGCAAATGTTATATGAAAGACAAAGAACTCTAGACAATGTTCTATATCCAATAAGGTAGACATTAGCTTGTGGCTTAATACCAACTAACTCTAAAGTCAGACAACATCAATTTGTCTTGAGACATTTCTATGAACCATTCTTAAGGCAGGACAATCAAAGGAGTGGCAAACTTTGGGAGCATTAACAAATTTTCTCTGTAGATTGAAAAAACTGCTCAGATCATCACTTGTTAGATTAAAAATTTCACAAATTAATAATGCAGTGGATTATTTCCTCCTCATTTGAGTACTTCCCAGATCAACCCCACTCTGCATTCTCTTTAAGTCACAAGCTCCCTTGTACTGAATCCATAAAGATTCATATGTTAGTTTCTGGCTATACAAAGGCAAAAGTGAAAATAGCTCCTGCGTTCAAGAAGCTTATTGTCTAGTCTGAAAATAAAGAATTGTTGGAAAATAAATGCAGAGTGATTTTGTGGGAAAGAAATATAGCCTTTGGGGAAATCTGCCAAAGGCTTCATTTAGAAGGTGACTGCTTGAGCCCCAGACTTTAAGGACAGTCAGTACAAAGGCACAATCTCATAGAAAATCACACTCTCCTAGAAACTCACAATTTTACAGAGAACACTTTCTGGCTTTGGATACAATCAAAGTCTAATCCTTCTCACATAGACCTGACCATCTTTGAAATTTGCAATCATTTCCTTTTGAGCCTTTTCTTTCTAGGGTGAACTTCCACATTATCTTGAAGCAAATCCTCCCCACAGCATGTACTTTACGTTCTTCACTGTTCTCCTTGCCTTCCTCTGAATACTCTCTGAATTATACATATTCCACTTTTTAAAAAGTTTATTTAATTAATTAATTTAGAACATTTTCCATGGTTACCTGATTTATGTTCTTTATTTCCCCTCTTTCCTCCCCCCTCCCATGGCCAAAGAGCAATTCCACTGGGTTTTACAAGAGCTATTTCCATATTATTAATATTTGCATTAGGGGGATTGTTTAGAGTTTACATCCCCAATCATATCCCCATTGAACCATGTGATCAAGCAGTTGTTTTTCTTCTCCGTTTCTACTCCCACAGTATTTTCTCTGGATGTGGATAGTGTTCTTTCCCATAAGTCCCTCAGAATTGTCCTGGATCATTGCATTGTTGCTAGTAGAGAAGTCCATTATATTCAATTGTGCTACAGTGCATCTGTCTCTCTGAACATTGTTCTCCTGGTTCTGCTCCTTTAACTCTGCATTAATTCCTGGAGATCATTCCAGTTCACATGGAATTCCTCTAGTTCATTATTCCTTTTAGCACCAACAGTATTCCATCACCAACGGATACCATAATTTGTTCAGTCATTCCCCAATTGAAGGGCATCCCATCATTATCCAATTTTGGCACCACAAAGAGAACAGCTATAAATTTCTGGAAAAGTCATTTTCCTTATAATCTCTTTGGGGTATAAACCCAGCAGTGGTATGGCTGGATCCAAGGGCAAGAAGTCTTTTAAAGCTCTTTGAGTATAGTTCCAAATTGCCTTCCAGAATGGTTGAATCAATTCACAACTCCACCAGCAATGCATTAGTGTCTCAATTTTGCCATATTCCCTCCAATATTTATTATTTTCCTTTTGCTTTCATATTAGCCAATCTACTAGGTGTGAGGTGGTACCTCAGAGTTGTTTTGATTTGCAATTCTCTAATTATAAGAGATTTTAGAATACTTTTTCATGTGTTTATTAATAGTTTTGATTTCTTTATCTGAAAATTGCCTATTCATGTCCCTTGCACATTTATCAATTGAGCAGTGGCTTGAATTTTTTGTACAATTTATTTAGCTCCTTATAAATTTGAATAATTAGACATTTGTCTGAGGTTTTTGTTATAAAGATGTTTTCCTAATTTATTGCTTCCCTTCTAATTCTGGTTGGATTGGTTTTCTTAAAAACTTCTTAATTTAATGTAATCAAAATTATTCATTTTACATTTTGTAATATACTTTATCTTTTGCTTGGTCTTAACATCTTTCCTTTCCCATGGTTTTGACAGGTATGCTATTCCATGTTCACCTAATTTACTTATAGTTTTCTTCTTTATATTTAAGTCATTCACCTATTCTGAATTTCTCTCCCATACTGACTTCCAATTTTTCCATCACTTTTTCACAAATAGTGGGTTTTTGTACCTAAAGCTGGGATCTTTGGGTTTATTGGACACTATTTTGCTGAGGTCATTTACCCCATTTACCTGATCCTCTTTTCTGTCTCTTAACCAGTACCATATTGTTTTGCTAGGCCCTCATCCTTCACAATTTTTCATTATTTCCTTTCATATTTTTTATTGTTTGTTCTTCCAAATGAACTTTGTCATATTTTTTTCTAATTCGGTGAAAAAAGGTTCTTGGTAGTTTGATAGATATGGTACTGAATAAGTAAATTAATCTGGGTGAGATTGTCATTTTTATTATGTTATCTCATCCTACCCATGAGCAATCATTATTTTTCCAATTGTTTAGATCTAGTTTTAATTGTGTGCAAAGTTTTTTTTAGTTGTGTTCATATAATTCCTTTGTTTGTCTTGGCAGATAGAGTCCCAAGCATTTTATATTGTCTAGAGTGATTTTAAATGGACTTTCTCTTTCTAATTCTTGCTGCTGAGATGTGTTGGAAATATATAGAAATGCTGATGATTTATGTGAGTTTATTTTGTATCCTGAAACTTTATTAAAGTTGTTGGTTATTTCCACTAGCTTTTTAGTTGATTCTTTAGGATTCTTTAAGTAAATCATCATATCATCTTCAAAGAGTAATAGCTTGGTCTCTTTATTTCCCATATTAATACATTCCATTTCTTTTTCTTCTCTAATGGCTACTGATAGTGTTTCTAGTACAATGTTAAATAATAAACGTGATAATGGGTATCCTTGTTTCACTCCTGATCTTATTGAGCTTACTTTCTCATGTTTTTCAATAGGAATGAGTGGTTGTATTTTGTCAAAGGCTTTTTCTGCATATATTGAGATAATCATGTGTATTCTGTTGGTTTGGTTGTTCATATACACAATTATATGGATGTTTTTCCTAATATTGAATCATCCTTGCATTCCTGGTATAAATCCCACCTGATCATAGTGGATAACCCTCGTGATGACTTGCTGGATTCTTTTTGCTAGTATCCTATTTAAGATTTTTGAATCTATGTACAATAAGGAAATTGGTCTATGGTTTTCTTTATGCATTTTTGGTCTGCCTGGCTTTCGAATGAGTATCATATTTGTATCATAAAAGGAATTTGGTAGAACTTCTTGGCTTATTTTGTCAAATAGTTTGCATAGTATAGGGATTAGTTGTTCTTTAAATGTCTTATAGAATTCACTTGTGAATCCATTTGGCCCTGGGGATCTTTGATGGCTTGTTCTATTTATTTCTGACATGGGATTATTTAAGCATTCTATTTCCTCTTCTGTTAATCTAGGCAGTTTATATTTTTTTGTAAATATTCATCCATATCACCTATATTGCCGTTATTTGTTGCCATGTAATTGGACAAAATAGTTCTTAATAATTTCCTTAATTTCCTCTTTGTTAGAGGTGTTATTGCCCTTTTCATCTTTGATACTGTTAATTTGGTTTTATTCTTTCCTTTTTAAAATTATATTAATAAGTACTTGATCTATTTTGTTTTTTCAAAGTACCAGTTCCTAGTCTTATTAATTAATCCAATGGTTCTTTCATTTTCAATTTTATTAATTTCGCCTTTAATTTTTAGGATTTCCAATTTCGTTTTTATCTGGGGATTTTTAATTTGTTCTCTTTGTAGTTTTTTTTTAATTTGCATGCCCAATTCATTGACCTCTTTGCTCTCTGATTTGTTGATATATTCACTCAGAGATATAAATTTTCCCATCAATACTGCTTTGGCTAAATCCCTTAGACTTTGATATGATGTCTCATCATTTTCATTCTCTTCAGTAAAATTACTAATTGTTTTTATGATTTGTTCTTTAACCAACCACTTTTAGAGAATCCATGTACTCTTAATAATTTTATTTTTATTATATTATAATCTTAAAAGGTTGCATTTATTATTTCTGTTTTTTTGCATTTGTTTGCCATGTTTTTATGCCCTAGTACATGGTCAATCTTTGTAATTGTACCATTTGCTACTGAAAAGAAGGTGTATTCCTTTTTGTCCCTTTTTATTTTTCTCCGTATATCTATTAACTCTAATTTTTTCTAAGATTTCATTCCCATCTCTTACCTCTTTCATATTTATTTTTTTGGTTTGATTTATCTAGATCTGATTGAGGCAGGTTCATGTCTCCCAATAATATAGTTTTACTATCTATTTCCTCCTTAAGCTCCAATAGTTTCTCCTTTAAAAATGTGTACATTTTCTACTTTAACTGTCAAGTCCAGAACTGAACAGTCCCCCAGAGATGATTTTATGTGTTCATTCGTTTATGAATCTTTGCCACCCATTTCATCCTAAGATGAACATAAGTATTTTGTGGCTGTCATGTCCCACTAGTGTCTCATATTGAATCTGAATGTCATTATGATTCTTAGTTTTTTTTTTGCATTCAAATTGCCAATTTACCATAATTCTCTTAACTTATACTGTTGAAGTTTGTTCTTTGAATCCAAGTATAAGATTTTAATTAAGATCTTATAAACTTTATCTCATTAGATTCAACCTATAAATCTCAAGATTATTTTAAAAATTTGGATTTTGACACAATCATATCATTTTATATGCCAGGTTTCTTTCACTTGCATATTTGATAACCATACTATCTCTCTTTTTATCCAAATCATTGATAAAAATATCACACACACACACACACACACACACACACCAGACCTCATGGCAATTCACTGGCTACATTCTGCCAATTAATATTGAACTATATAAAAAATCAACACAAAACTACTTTTTGAGTTTTGCCATCCCAACAATTCTGAATATATTTACATTATCTACTAGTCTACATATCTCCATTATTTTTGCTAGTACAGTATCTGAGAAATTCTTGTGTTATATGTGTTGAAAAATTTCTAGTTAATTTATATCAACATTGTCTTATTTTCTGCCAGATTGTTTCCTTTAAAATGTGAAATACATTTAGTGTGTGATGACTTGTTCTTGAAGTTATGCTATCTTCCCATATGCATCGTTTCCTTTTCTAGCCATTGAAATCATGCTCTTTGATTTAGAATTTGCAGATACTATCACATTACTTGTCTTTTTTTAGTCAGAATAATTATTAATATATATGTGTTCTTGTATCTTTGTGTTTATGTATATGCACATACAAATATACTTATCCAAACATATATACTACTTATCCCTATATATATTATATATATATATATCATGTATGCCAATGTACACACACTCTCTTTAAGTATATGATATTAAAGTGAGGAGTTTAATATTTTCATCTATAATTACTGAAAAACAGCACAATGAAAAGGTTATCAAAGATTTTCCAGAATATTTTAGTTATTTCCTGTGAATTATAAGATTTTTAATGGTTTTGGTTGTAGTAGTAGTAAATATATCATTTTAAATTAAATATAATTTGTATCTTGAGAACAAATTTTAAATAAGATAGAGGTTATGATTTAAAATTTAAAAATTTGAACTCTAACATTAGCTTTTAAATACATATATAAGTATGTCTCTCTTCCCCCTTTCCCCAATGGTAAATACATTGTGGGTTTTTTTGGGGGGGGGGGATTGTATTTTGTTTTACCTTGAAAAGTAAAACCAGTGGCTCTACTTCAGTAACAACTATTAATAGTCATGTGCCATTTTTCCAGTTGTGTATTTATAAGCAATTTGGTCTGATATGCTCCCCAGGTCTAAACATTCAGTTTAATTTATGAAAATAAAAATTTCAATGTGGTGGAAAAAGATTATATTTTTTCTATTCTATAACAAATGTCAAGAAGCACACTAAATATCTAACCTGAGATGAAACTAAAATTCCTAGTCTGTCAAATTATCTTACCAACTTAATTTCCCTAAAACTTATTAAAAACAAGACTTCAAACAGAGTTGATGAAATTCTATGACAAATGGAAAGAAACTGTTAATGTTTATTGTTCTGGCAGGTAAAAAGAATAACAAATTAAACAAAACTTCATTCATTTTACTCCACTGATTTTTGATAATTTATATTGACAATAATTTTTGTTCATTTAAATTCATCACTAATGCCTCTACTTACATATCTCTAATGCTTCATTGAAAAAATATAAAATCTATTTGATATGGTTATGACAATAGTGCAAAATTAAACCTACTTCTGCCCAGGGCTTTCTGAATCACTTTTATTTTCATTTAATCTTAGTAGATACAATATCACAAAGAATAAAATTCATATTAAAGTATATAGTCTGTTGTTAAAATTTCTCCTGCCCATAAATAATCTTTGGGATATATTTAAATCAGTGAAGGCCTTCCTCTAGGTTATTTGACATTACAAGAGTACCAGTGCTCTACTCAGGTCATCCATCTCTTATCCTTTGCTTCTACTATATGATTAGCCACCTCTGTTTGCAGGCACACATTTCTTGGATGACATCCCTTAACTGATTCTTGTGTGGAAGCTATAAGTGATTATCAACCATAAGCTATTTATGCCCACTCTGCATCTCATGTTTCCCTTTCAATTCTTGCAATATTAATTTAGAAGGTGCTTAATAATTTCTGGCCAATTGATTCTTCAGAAATTCTAGTAGCCCATGATTCAAAGCAGTATTAGCATCACATCTTGGTAAAAAGTCAGGTTTTTAACTCAGAAAGTTACTTTTCATTATCCAAAACTCTCAAAATTTTAAAATGTATTCCAAATAAATCTCTTTTTTTCTGATTCCCCTCCCCATTTAGAATAGGAACTTCTTGAGAATAAGGACTATTTTTGACTCTGTATTCCCAGCACTTAGCACAGTAACTGTCACAGTAATCACTTAATAAATTCCTTTTTATTGATTGATTGCTTTATTCATTGGAATAAAATATTGATGTGATCCCAATGCAGGGAGGCTTTTCCTTTGATAAATTGTGATTTTTAACGATTATTTTTCCTTTTTAAATTTATTTCTTTCAATTAGCAAATAGTTCTCTTTTCCCCATGTCATTCCTATTAAAAAACTATCTTGAAAACATTTATATAAATATACACAGCCATATATAATAAACTCCCACATTTGCCATGCCTGAAAGCAACATATGTTGCAGTTTTTACTCTAATTCTCTCATCTTTCTATCCTGAGGTAGAGGCATATTTTAAGTCCTCTGATTTGATTAGAGTTCTTAAACATTAAGAGATATTTTTTTGTAAAACTAGAGACTTTTCTTTCCTTAAGAGAGAAAATGTTACAGCTGGGATACAGAGAAGTGAAGCCAAAGACTCTAATCTGAAATGGAAGATAATAAGTCATGACCAATGTATCTGACTTCCTAATCTGGTCTTCTATTCTGATAAATGATCTGGTCACAATATTCCCATTGTCAACCCTTTCTGGAAAAATCTTTCCCTTTTTCTTACTAGGTAAAAATCTACCTAATTTTCAAGGGGTCTTAGAAGTTTTACCTTTGATATGAATAATTTTAGACCATGGAGTCCTGAAGACAAGTCAAAAAGCTAATAGTGAAGTGCCTTCTATATGCTAAGCATTAGACCCCCCCCACACGCAAATTTATCCTTCTTTAAACAATGAAAGTAATTTACACTATCAATTTGAATGTATTGAATACTTTGTTACTTATATGTATGTGTGTATATATATATGTATATATATATACATATATATTGCATGTATATAGGTTTCTTCCATCCAATGGAAATGACTTGGAAAGCATAGGGAGTATCTAATAGTTCTGTTTATTCATCTCAGTATCTTGCATAATAATATTTTCATGATAGGCACCTGATAAATATTTATTTACTAAATATATCTTTGCACCCCTGAATTCCCTGGTATGTTAGCATTGCATTCGGTCTCATTATAAATAATTTTAATTATCTTTTCTATTTTTCACCCTTTCAGGTGACAGTAAACTTCGTTTCAGTAACAGTCAGCCCTCAGTTATTCTAGGCAGTCTTCTGGATGACCAGCACTGGCACTCAGTTCTCATTGAGCGGTTCAATAAACAAGTAAACTTCACGGTGGACAAGCACACTCAACATTTCCGGGCTAAAGGAGATGGTGATTATTTGGACATTGATTATGAGGTGGGTTGGGATTCAAGAATCATTTACTTTAAGTTTGCATGAGGTTTGATGAACTGGAACTCAGCAACACATATAAAGACACTAGCCAACAAGGGTCATGCGTAGGCTTTCTTTCACACAGGGGTGGAAGAAGGAGGAATGAATGAAAAGGGAAGGACAGAGAGAAAAAGATGGACAGACAGACAGAGAGGAAGGGAGGGAGGGAGAGACAGGGAGAGAGGAATTACTAAGAGTTGACAATAGGAAAGGAAAAGGTAATAGGATCCCACACCTGCTTTGTCTTAATAATTTGGTCATTGAATTACTGTTTTCTAATGAATAAAATTAAAGGGTTGAACTAGATATATTCCAATGTGCCTTTCTGTGATTGATGAGTATATATATATATATATATATATATATATATACTCCTCATTTGCATGTGAACATTCAGATATACACAATCATGTGTGTATATAAACATACATACATGCATAATACATCATTTAATTACTTTTTTTGTTTTTTAAAGCACTAGCCTCTGAATTTAATTCTCTCCTGCTGTACCTCCCTGAATTACTGCCAGCCACACAGGACCCTAGAAAGTCAAGAGCTTTTTAGAATTTCCTTATTTTTCATATCCTTAGTGATAATTGCTAGTTATGGTCCTCCTAGCCCTGGAATGAAAAACTGATATAATGGAGACAATATTCATCAAAAATTAAAGTGTTCATTCAAGCAATAGAAATTGTTTTACTATATATTCTCTACACACATATAGATGTAAAAGCATACAAAAATGGACTTTATACATCAGGATATGTAGGTACATATGTGTGTATTATTGTCATTGTGTATATATATGTAGCTATGGCAAAATTGTGAAGGATTCATTAGGAACTTAAATCAACAAAGTATGAGGAATAATCTTAATTTATACATTAATAGATATGTAGATAGCCATATATATATATATAAATATGTATATTACTACATATTATAAGGGAGTATATATATATATATCCACACATAAATAAATATATCTATATGATAAATAAATATAAATTTATATATACATATAAATTGGGTGATATAAATATATACAGGAACTCCCGGGTTAGTATATGAACAAAACTACTAACAAAACATATAAATTTGAATTTTTTCAACTTTTTTTTCATTTGTTTTATTCACCTCTTAGATAAGGGTGCTAATAAGAAGTAAAGATGAAAATGCCTAGGCCTGCCTATTTGATAAGCTTGCCAATCCAGCTCTGACAAATCAAGCATTGATTTTATTTTACAATAGACTTTTTTTTTCCATCACTATGACCAACCTCAAGGTTTGGTCTTTCTACCTTAAGTCTATTTTAACAGAGTATTGACAAGATATGCCATTTGCTATGCTCATGAGAGACCTTGCCAATTTTTGACTGAAAAAATTCAGAACACAGCTAGAATTGCTTAAGTTGTTAGTAATTGGAAGTTTAAAGAAATTGATTACTCTCTAGTGGATATAGTTGAATGATGACATAAAAAAGCTAGTCATATTGTGATTAATGTAAAACTGTGAGGAATCTACTAGAAAAAATAGGGCAATATAGTTTAAGGAATTACATCTTAAATTCAGCAATTTGTCCTAAGCCTTGTTCCTCAAATCAACAATAAAAATATCAACTCTTACTGTATGCAAACTTATGTCCTCAGGAGTTTAGAAATCTTGCTGATTTACCATTTAGTGAAATTTAATGGTCAGGGAAACGAAGAAACATGATGTCATCCATGTGTCTGCACCTGGATTTGAACTTGGGAAGCTAATGTTCCTGAGCCTGGCCTGATACTCTCTCCACACTACCTAGATGCCCCTACCTTTCAGGACCATAATCAAGATGTATTCAGATTGATAGGACATGTGTGAATATATAGATTTACTAATATAGATTTTAATAACACCAAGTCACTGACAGGTTATGATGAGGTGATATGATGGATGGGGTCTTTAAGTATAATGTATCTATTAAATTAGGGCAACTATGTGACACACTGGATAGATTATCATACCTAGAGTCAGGAAAACCCAAGTTCAAATCCAACCTCAAGCATTTAATAGTTCTGTGACCCTGGGCAAGTCACTTAGCCCTCCTTGCCTCAGTTTCCTCATCTGCGAAATTAGCAAAAGAAAGAAATGGCAAATCACTCCAGTATCTTTTCCAAGAAAACGTAAAATGAGGTCACAAAGAGTCAGACATGACAAAAAATGACTGAACAACAACTTATTGAATGGGAATAATGATAGGTTATCTTAATGGAGCCAGATATTTGGATTAGATAAACACTTAAACTCCTTTCTAGTGTTAATAACTATGATATTAGGATCTCTACTATGAATCAAGGAGTATCACTATTAATAAAAGTATTTACATTTCATCTAGTAACTGTGTGAGTAACTCTCTCCTTGATGCTGGTAGAAATAACCATCAGAGATAGGATGTGATCTCAACAATTGCAGGCTGTTAAATTCAGGTCACAGATGTTCTAATGGCACAGTTTCTGAATGGGTCCTAAATACATTTTGCATGTAGATTAATTGAATTCTGATGACCTACATTCCATATTAAAACTCCAGCTGTCTATAAAATATTTTGTAAAGAAAATGAAGGCATCAGTTCTTCCATCTGAGAGTGCTTTATGTTGTATGGTAAGATAGGAAAACATTGGAAAAGAATAAAAGACCTGGATTCAAGTTCTGACTAATTCTCTTAATCCCCATATGTCTACATTTCCACATCTGTTAAATAAATAGAAGAGACTAGGTGTTTCTTGTAGCATCAACATTTTATTATTCTATATGGAAATAAATTGGATGTGTTATAAAATTGCCAATAGATCAGAATCCATCATTACTTAATAGAAAAAGAGACAGAGAGATGAAGAGACAAAGAGAAGAGGCAGGGAGGGAGGAAGGGAAGGAAGGGAAGGAAGGGAAGGAAGGAAGGAAGGAAGGAAGGAAGGAAGGAAGGAAGGAAGGAACGAAGGAACGAAGGAACGAAGGAACGAAGGAACGAAGGAAAACAGAATACATTCCTCCCATCATAATTATTTCTGTTAATAATATCTCTATCCTCCATGATACCAAGGCACAAAAAGTTAGGTTTTTTTTTTTTATTTTTTCTCCTCTCCTTACTCTCTTCCATTTTAACCAATTGACAAGTCTTGTCACCTCTTTGCAACAGTAAGTCTGGTATCCACGTTCTCTTCTACACCACCACAGTTATCTTCTGAACCACTTTTGTTCAGGGCTTTGTTCCCTCTTACCTAGATAGATGTGATGATCACTAGAATGTCATTTGGGTCTATGACAAAAAAAGAAAAAAATATTATGAACTGGAAGAAATCCCCAGAATTGTTGATTTGACCTCCTATAATAGATTTACAGGTGAACACATTGATAAGTGAAGTACATGTTGGGTAGACATGAAGAAGCTATCATCTGAACCCTTAAAAAGAATGCCTATATTGATTACATCACAGATCTTATCACTCTAAGAGTCAACATACTTTCCATATAAAAGATCCTTAATAAATGTTGAATTGAATGTGGTGATGGTGTAATGAGAATGGTTAGAAATCTTGTTTGGCAAGGCTATTATATAATCCAAGTAAAATTGTTATAAACTCTTGTGAGATAATAGAATAGGATATGATTTACTTCCTTTCTCTGAATTTTATGTCTCACTGAGTCTCCTATGAACAGTACCTAATCTTCCACTCCAATAAGACCTTTTTACCTTATGTGCTTTAAAGAGCCTTTTTTTTTCATAGTATATTTAAGGGATTAAAAGAAAATAGGCATAAGACCATTTATTTGGTGATTAAAATAACTACAGATTGCTAAGGAAATTGTTTGCTAGATAATGCAATACTATAATTGATATTGATTCTCCATCTTTTAGACATTCAGTAGCAAAGCTCTAAGTAGAACTCTGAAAAATGAAGGGGAAGGGGTGGAGTAAGGAGTCCCTCTGTGAAAGGAAATCTAGTCAAAGATAAGATTATGAACCTTTGTCATAATCATGGGTCCCATTACTGCTTCTGTTACTGATTTTTGCTTAAATTTGTTACTTCATTGAAAATTATAATTCCTAGAGATCATTAGGTCATATTTTATTCAAAGGCACAGTGCAAAGAACACTAGCTTTTTGCCAAAGAATCTGATTTCAAATTCTAAGTCTTCTCCATACTGTCTGTCTGGTCCTAAACAAGTCTGTTTTCATGTTTCCTTATAAGTAAAATGAAAAGATTAGATGAGATTTCATCTAAAGTCCTATCTACTTCCAAATCTGATATTCTGATCTAGTACAGCTCTCTTATTTTGATGTCAGCAGAGAAATAGTACAATTGATCAGTAGAACAGATTATGTACACAACAAAAGAAAATGTATCTTATACCCTATTATTTGAAAGATCTCAAGTACTGGGGTAAGGACACTTTAAATGGATGAAACTATTGGGAAAATTTTAATAACAATAAGGAAGAAATTAGATTTAGACCAATACTTCACATCTTATACAAAGAAAAGCTCCACATGGACACATGTGACTTTCAAAGGTCACAGAGCTAGCAAGTGTCTGAAGATGGACCTGAACTCAAATCTTCTCACTTCATAATCCAGCATTCTATCCACATATCACTTAGACCAAAAATTCCATGTTTAGCATTGTGCTAGGTACTGTGGCTTCTTGGGTGACAAGAGGATTTAAAAGAAGCATATAACTATATCCTAACTCATAAAGCTCCTATATCCTTTATGACTGTTACTGATGAACCCCTACAAATACTTAACACTGGTTTCATCAGTGGATTAGAGTACATGCTCTATATCTGAACAATTAAAAATATCCTCATCCAATGATTATATCTTAATCTTACTCCATGACAGATCTACTTACTTTTCAAGATAAATGTTTCTCTAATGACATCTAATGACGTTGCTTTTTGACACAGCATATCATTGCTAATGTGTTGTAGGATTCAAATAACCCATATATTAGTTCTTTGAGGATATGTAGCATGAATGAATAAATATTTACTTTAAGATAAGACTTACATACCTTAAATATCTAGTGGATGCAACTATAGATAATGAGATGCCAACTGAATGATATAGAGAGTAAGCTCAAAACATTTTAAAAAGAGAAAGCTCTAAATGGATGATTATTAGGAAAGGCTTCACGGTGTGCATCATGTTGGTCATCAAAAGATGCACAAGATAGATGTCGATGAGGATGGGGAGAACTTATTAGAGGAGGAGAGAATTAAGGATTAGGAATATCCTATTATCTTTGTTTCATAAAGTTTAGCGCTATGTTAGTTATATTATCAATTGACCTGTCACTTAGCTGGAGCTGATAAAACTATTGTTTTTTTTTTTTTTAATACTGAATGTCCCTACTGATACTTGCATGTGAAATAAATGTAAGGACTTGGAGTTTTCTTATTTGTACCTTCTTTCTACCAAATTATTGTTTTATTTACTTTTAACGGGTTCAGAAAGGATGAGAAAAAAGGTTTTGTAAAATCAGCCCCTAAAAAGCCAGCAATTACAGTTATTTTTAAGTGGGCTAATCAGTATCTTTTTCAATGTGTAATCAAGAGGCAGTCTATAATTATTTGAGCCACTTGGCTCACTTATACAATTGGATAAAGCAAAATGTTTTTTTTTTCATTTCCTGCTCCTTTGCAGTTTATAACTGAGGGTTGATTTGTTTTTCCCAAAGCTCAGTTTTGGAGGGATTCCAGTCCCAGGCAAACCAGGAACATTCCTAAAGAAAAACTTTCATGGATGCATTGAAAACCTTTATTATAATGGAGTCAACATAATTGATTTGGCCAAAAGACGAAAACATCAGATCTATACTGTGGTAAGTTAAAAACCACTTCTTTGCACCTGCTTCTTTTTAGCTACTTTTTGGTAAGCATGCCTGATTTTCTCTACTATATACAGTCTGCCAACTAAGATGACACCACTCTGTCAGTGGATATTCACAAGCATAATTGGGTCATTGGAAGAATGTAGAGACTTGTAACATCAATAGAGCTATTGAGGGAAACAAATACATTAGCAGGAATTCAAAGATTTCCATTTCCCTAGTGGAATTGAGTCAGATGTAGTTAGTGGTGCAATCAGGAATTTGTTAACCTGAATCGTTTGCTAATGCCAGCAAGGCAATTGATGGAATCACAAATGTCTTTATCACTACAGACATGTATATTTTGACCCTTGAACTTAATTTATATTGAAATTGATATTTTACTTAAAGAAATTCAATCAATATCTAGTGCTTTTAAAAGAGAATATGTTGTACTCTCAAGATAAGTGTGGGAAATAATATCTATTTTATTTGTGAAAGAGAAATAATAGCCATTTTCTTTGTGAAAGAGTTATCAAAATTTTGAATGAGCAAGTCAAAAAATACAAGACCTTGCCCTAGAGGAAGACATTATTATGATTTCAAGGCATATGGAGAGACTACATGTTTTTAATTTTTTTTTCTCTTCCTGAAAAAAAGTTTAAAAGCCAATGCCAGGAACAGCTAGGAGGCTCAATGGATAGAGAGCCTGCCCTAGAGATGGGAGATCATAAGTACAAATTTGGCTTCAGACATTGCCTAGCTTTGTGATCCTGGGTAGGTCAATTAACCATAGTTATCTGGCTCTTATCTCTCTTCTGCCTTGGAAATGACCAATTCTAAGACAAAAGGCAAAGGTGTTTTTCTTTCTTTTTTTTCTTTTCTTTTTTTTGGGGGGGGTGTTTGTTTTTCTTTAAATGCCAATATGGTGAATAAAAATTTTGGGAAACTGACTTCTGGGTAAGAAATCAATTCATTGATTAGGATAGCAATTACCAAGAAATTAATTGGCCCATTATCTCTCTCACTGATTAAAGACAATTCATTCAGTGTCTTGAGTTCAGTTCAATTAAATTTTAAAAGCTCATTATTCAGTTCTCCTCCAGACAAACCAAGATATCTCTAATAAGTGGATACTTAATCAGGAGGTAGTCTAATATTTTCTAGTCCCTCCCTGATTTCTCCATGATAAATGGGGAAAGTCGCATGTCTGATCACAGATTTCCAATTTCTTTGCTGATCTAGATGGGAAAATAAATTTAAGTATGATTAGGATTGACATCCATTGTTCATCCCAACAGATAAATCAAGAAATCAAGCAATGCTGCCTTCTTAGACAATGTCATATATTGGTTCTAAGGCAGAAGAGCAGTAAGGGCTAGGCACTGGGGGTTTAATACTTTATTATGGTGTAACTAGGTGGCTCAGTGGATTGAGAGCCATGCCTAGAGCCAGGAGTTCCTAGGCAAATCAAACCAACTCCATAACAAAACAGTTTAACTCTCTTCCTATGACTACAGTTTGCAATGTATTAAATGTTTTCAGGGCAGTGAATAATTGTTTTCTTATGTCTCTATCATTGGAGACCATGTATATTCACATTCCGTTGCTCAGGCAATGAAAATGTCATTGCACATGTTGGGAAGATTTTTTTAATAAGAAATATCATAATCAACACCATCCAGTCAATCTACTATTATTTCTGACAGTGGCATGAAGGGAATTTATTATATTATGACATACACATAATGTTAGGGATGTATACTTTAGTATCCATATCTCTCTTAAAATCCATTATCTCTACAGCTACCTTCTTTAATTTGACTCCAACTTATCTATCAGGTCTTATCTTCCACATTGCCACCACACACACACACACTTTCCATGACAGGAATATTGGTCTGCTTATAGTTGACCAAACATACTTCTGCTGTCTGGTGTGTTCTTTCCTTTCTAATAATTCAGTACTACTCTTTTGAATGGAGTCCATAGTAATCCTCCCCTCCTCAGAACTCAGAGTAACTACTGTCTAAACCATTCAGATTAATTTAATCCTATGATGGCTTGTGATTTTATTTTATTTTTTAAAATCCTTATCTCAGAGGGGGCAGCTGGGTGACTCAGTGGATTGAGAGATGCCAAATTTGAATCTAGCCAATACATAGTATTGACTCCAAGACGGAAGGTAAGGGTTTTAAAAAATGAAATAAAATAAAATAAAATAAAATAAAGAGTGATACAAGGGGGTAGCTGGGTATTCCAGTGGATTGAGAGCCAGGCCTAGAGATGGGAGGTCCTGGGTTCAAATCTGGACTCAGACACTTCCCAGCTGTGTGACCCTGGGCAAGTCACTTAACCCTCATTCTCTAGCCCTTATCACTCTTCTGCCTCGGAGGCAATACACAGTATTGACTCCAAGATGGTAGGCAAGGGTTTAAAAAAACAACAACAACAACCCTTACCTTGGTCTTAGAATTAAAAATACTGTTTCTAAGGTTTCTTGAAGAGTGGTAAGGGCTAGGCAGTTTGGGTTAAGTGACTTACCCAGGGTCACACAGCTAAAAAAAGGATCTGATGCCAAATTTGAATCTAGGACCCCTGATCTCTGGGGCTGTCTATCCACTGAGCCACCTAGCTGCCCTGTGATTTTATTTTGTAACATAATCTTGTACTTTTATTTAACTTGTTTTCTTTACCTTTCATGAATTTATTCATAGTCTCTTTAAATAGGTTGTAATCAGGGACAGAAAGGGTAATATACAGTTATTATGTAATTGTATTTGCATGTAATATGTAATATGTATGTATGTAATATGTAAAATGTAACTGTATATTATGTAATATACAGATATTATGCTATAAACTATATATACACTGTAGTACTGTTGTTTAGTTGTAGAATACTCTTCATGACTCCATTTGGGTTATTCTTGGCAAAGATACTGGAGTGGTTTCCATTTATTTCTCTAGCTCATTTTTCAGATGAGGAAATGGAGATGAACAAAGTTAAGTGACTTGACTGTCATTTCATTGTCATATTGATAGTAAGTATCAGAGACTGGATTTTAACTCAAGACTTCCAGACTCTAGGTCCAGCAGTCTATCCACTGCACCACCCACCTATCCCAGGTAGCAGAATATATCAGTACTATACTAAATGTATTACATACATACACATATTTGCATACCATATATTATTTATGATATATTGATTTATCTCAAAATATAGGAACATTAGTGGCATCTAGAACTATACTGTTCACCTAAGAAGTTAAGGGTTAAGTACATAATGTTTATTTTAATTAATCAGATTTCCATGTATTTATTTTCTTGAATCTGTACACGATTCAGTAAGTGCAATGTTTACAAAAAATAATTTCATAATTTAACTTCTTCATATGCTAAACAAGACTTCTATTTGATCTTCCTGGAATAACATTTGAAAAACTAAAAACTCCTTGGAAAGAATTCTGTTCTTTAAAAAATAGTAAATCATGTCCTGTTCCCTTATCAATAATTATTATGACTTTATAAACATTTATGGTTATTGTTTAGTCATTTCAATTATGTCTGACATTTTGTGACACTGTTTTTTTTTTTCCTGACCAAGATCCTAGAGAGGGTTTCCATTTCATTCTTTAATTCATTTTTCATATGAAGAAACTGAGCCTTATAGAATTAAGTGACTTGCCGAGGGTCACGCAGCAAGCAGGTGTGTAAGGCCAGATTTGAACTCAGTTTTTCTGAACTCCAAACCTGGCACTCTATCCACTATGATACCTGACTACCTATTTATGGAGATTATCTTTATTTTAATCTCTTTTATTTCCTCATAAAAATGTCTGGTTTTTATAGGAGTTTCATAATTAATTTATTTTTCTCATGTCTGATATGTTCTGACTTGACATGTCTTTCATATATCAGATATACATTCTCTACTTTGCCTGTATGGTGCCTGAAAGAGATGTCATCTTTTTTATTTGTATATTGAACGGTCACTCATGAAAGTGACTTATTAAAGATCATGTTCACTCATTGGTGCCCCGTACATGATTGCTTGATTAAGAAGTTTATTGAATGAATAGTAATGTTTAAAATGATTGAAAATATGAGCATTCTTTGCTCCTGTAAGGAAAGGTAGTTTGCGAATGATTCTGTAAAAAAGAAAAATAGTCAGGGGAAGAGAAGATCACAATAAAAGTTTGTCATGATTCAAGAACTAAATAGGTGTATTGGGTATGTCTGCATATATATGCATACATATATACATACAAATATTATACATATACATGGAAATGGATGAATTTTTTCCTTTTAATTTGAATATAGAACTTGGAAAAAGGTGTCTCCTTTCTCTTTATAGGAATAGGATATTTTTCCTTTTTATCCATGCATTTTACATTGTACCTGGATATATATTATCATTCCCAATTATTCTCCATGCTTTTCTCTTCCTTATATCAAATGAGTCAGGTAATGTTGTCAATTCTATTTCCACAGTAAATTTCATATCCTCATTATCACTGCTCACACAATTATAACACATTTTAAGGTCTTTGTCAGTTTTTATCTGGAATATTATAATGATATTTCACCCCCTTTGACTCCAGTGTATTTGCTTTCTAGTCTATCCTCCACAGAAGTGACAAATTGATATTCTTAAAGTACAGGTTAGAAAATTATACCCTCTGCTCAAGACATTCTAGAGTGTTTCTATTTTTTCTAGAAGAAAATAAAAATTTATCTGGTTGACTTTTAAAGAATTTCTTTGACAATCTGGCTGTAGTTTTCTTTTCCAGGATTATGGTACATTATTCTTTTTTCATGACATGTACACTCAAGTTCAGTTGCCCAGGTTGTAATATCAGGTTCAATTTCCCATCTCTGTGCCTTTGTACAAGATCTCTCCTTTGTCTGGAATGTACTCCCACTTTACCTTTGCCCTAAAATTTTGTAAAATTTAGCTCATTAGTTACCTCCTGCAAGAAGCTTACCTTGATATCCCCATTTGCTCATATTCTTCTCTCCTTAAATTACATTGTTAGTCAACATGTATTTACTAAGCATATACAATATGTCAGACGCTGTGCTAAGCACTGGAATTCCAAAGAAAGGTAGAAGAGTGGTCCATGTCCTCATGGACCTAAAATTCTAATGGGAGAAAAAAATGCTGTAACCTACAAGCACACACACACATAATCATAAACACTCATTCATATACACATACACATACACATACATAAGTGATATAGTATAAAAGGGAGATCATCTCGGGAGGGAATCATTAGCATTGAGGAGAAATGGGAAAGGAATCTTCCAAAAACTGTGATTTGAGCTAAATCTTGATGATGCCCAAGGAAGCCAAGAAACAGAAGTGAAGATTCCAGGCATGAAGCAAAGCCATTGAAAAGGGAAAGAGTTGAGAGATGAAGCTTTATGTGAAAAAACAACAGCAACCAAATACTTCAGGATATATCTATCTACTTTTCTATGTATATATTGTCACCCCATCTCTTCCTAGACCCCAGTCCAATTTAATTTCCTAAAAGTTGGGGACTACTTTTTAAAAATTTTCATCTACCGTGCCTGGAACATAACAGCTACTTAACAAATGCTTGTAAAATGAATAACATTTTCATTTCATGTCCATTACCCAATTTCAGTCTCTTTATTTTTCTGTAATATTATATTGTTACCATCAGTGCTATAATTATTTAATTATTTAATCATTTAATCATGATTTAAATAAGGGTTCTTAACTTGGCATCCTCAAGGTCTCCAACATGTTGATGGACCAATTTTAAGTTGTCCATCAGCTTGGATGGAAAAAAAATTATTTTTCACTCCCATTTAGTTGCTATTATGATAATATGCCTTCTGTTTTATACATATGAAATATTTTTTTCTGAGAAAAGGGTCATTGACTTCGCCAGACTTCCAAAGAAGTCCATGACACATAAAAGTTAATTATGATTATTTTATAGTAATTAATAATCATGGTCTCCTACATTGTTAAAATCATGGTGTTCATTATTTTTGATATCATAAATACATTTAACAAACTTACTATGACTACTTATAAAAAGTGATGGACAAGATAACACCGGATGGTTAGACATGGATGGATCATTATATGTATTATGTATGCATATGGAGGCAATCAGAGTGATCACAGATACATTACCATATTTGAGAAATATCACTCATATTAATCAGGATCCAATCATATCCAGATTATACTATATAATGAAGATACAATATCTTAACAAGATATAAGCATATTAAAATTGACATTACATAAAGTAATTCCTAAAATAGATATTAAGTATTATATCATAGTTTACAGATATTTCCACATCTGTAGTTTCATTTGGTTCTCACAACACTTTGAGCCTGAAAATAGATATTGTCTACATTTCACAGAGGTCGAATGTGACTCAAGCATACAAGCATGAAATATTCATTAGATGCTACTATGTATCAAGGTTCTAAACCCGAAGAAGACAAATGTAAACAAAAAGAAAAATAGACCTCGCCCTCAAAATGGTTAAATTCTAATGGGATGAAGACAATATATAGTCACTGCAATAAGCAGTACCCACACAGATGCATAGGGCAAAATATAGTGAGACAGAAGCAGAGATAGAAATAGAAGGAACAATGTTGGGTTTGGATCTGTTTCCAAAATTGAGGCTCCAGCTGCAAGTGACCATTAAGAAAAAGGAGAATGGCTTAGGGGAAGGATATTTCAAAGTGAGAAGGCAATAGGCACTGGGAAAGTTACTGAATGGAAAGGCTGCTGAGTAATAGTCATAAAGTCTAAAGTTCCCAAAGCACCATTGGAAGGGAAATATGCCAAACCTTTATTCATATAGTTTGGACATTTTTGAGAAAAGCCAAATAGAATGTGGTATTTGTCTCTTAAAACTACTAAAAATATTCCACCTTTGATCTTCATGATATGATTTTCTCATTAATATCCAGATTAGGATTTTGTTCAGCTCCATGTGAGGAAGATTTGGGATACAGTATGTAATACTGAGCTGATAGGTAGCTTGCTTAAATTATTAAGGTGAAGATTTAAATGATTCCCAAGAAATTATAGGTAAGTTTCAATGCCCCTGAGCTCAAACTAGGGAAATAGTAATTCCTATGATGAAAATATTACCAATGGAATCCATTTATAGCATATGTTACTATAATCAACGTATAACATTTTAAAGCACAATCCTTGGTCTAATATTATCATAATAGTTGACAAAGCACTTTAGAACACATAAAAAAATTTGAGAACAAGCATTTCACTTATTCTGTGTACACTTTTAAATCTCTATGTGTGTTTGTGAAATATATATAAGATTCCTATGGCAACATTTGTACCACAAGGAACTAACTGCATTTTGATATTATGAAATATATTTAACACAAAGATATATTTAAATATGTACAATGAAGTAGAGGAGAGGAAAGAAGATGATGAAAAAAGAAAGTAGGAAAGTCTGCATACTAGTAACCTTCTTTTTCATCTCTTCCCAGTGACACCAAGACCAATAACTTAAAGCACAGTTTTGGTCCCTTCCAAGTTCTAAAGTATTTATCATTTTTATCAATTTGTTTAAAGCTCTTTTGGAATACTTTAACCCTCAGAACTTAATGGACTATATTCTTAATATGAAGCACACTGAATCCATTTAGTGTTAATGTACTTGAAAAGAGAAATCTATGAAGATTACGTTACTATGGTGGTAAAAGACTTTATATCTCAACTTTCATAACTTAAATTGTCATGATTCTTTTTCCAAATGGCCCTCATCATGTTGCTTATGTGAAGAGTCAAGGTATTAAAATATTGTCACCTTTTGGAATGCTATGTCTAACAAAAATGTTTTCGTTGTAAATTGTTGAAGTTAGAAAGCCTTTCTTCCCCCACCCTCCACTCTTTCCTAGGTAATTTTAGTTTTCTCCAAAGGTGTCTTGTCAGCTTCAAACAGTTTTGCTTGAAAATAGTAAGATGAAAACTAAGCCATCTTAAAGGAAATGATAGTTCTGTCATTTGCAAGTGTTTTATATGTGCATCAAAGTTATCATGGATGGGCTCAGCAGGTCCAGGTGGTTTGGGTGGATTTTAGAAGTTATTTATTCAGTCACCAAGGGTGCATCAAATGCTCACCATTTATAAAGAACTATATAAACCTTAAAAGAGATCACATCATCAAACACAGGTGTCGTTTTGCATCCTGACATCAATAGGCATTCCTTTTGTTATTTGTCATTCCCTTCTTGTAGGATCTGCCCATCTCCTTTGAGACTCAACAGCTGTTCCACAGGGATAATTCAATTTAGTCTTTATGGCTCTATTTGACTATAAGACAGTCCTCCACATCCTTAAGTGTAGTAAAGCTAACAGCTTAAACCAGACATTAAAAAAATCTTACTATTTCTTCTCAAATACTCAATCCTTTGCCAATATAGCTTTATATAATAAACAATTGGAAAATAAATTACTTGAGGTATGCATTATTATATCATTAATTCAAGATGTTTATTGCTTGCTTTTGTTTTCCAAAATGATTGATTCCAAGTATTCCAGAGGATTCCTATACAAATTGATAGATTCTGTTAAACTCTTAATGTAGCCTCCGAGCCCACCCAATTTTGGAAATCTGTCCCTAGGTTAAGTTACAGAACACCATAAATATCTGGATGTTGGTTCATGCCTCACTGTTTTATAGGTCTTTTAACAAAGAGTTATACTTAGAGAAATAATAGATAATTTTAAAGATAGATACAGATATTTAGATGTTCATATATATATATATATATATATATAGGTATATAGAAATATATAGAGATAAATATCTGGCTATATGCCTTTATATCAATAATCTATTATATATGATTCTGAATAAACATATACATATATATGACCTGCAATTTGTATTTCCACTTAAATTTTTTAAAAATAGCTCAGGTGGTGTATATTTTCTTATGGCTTTAATTAGAAAAACACTGAGAGAGTGAGGGGTTTTATTTTAATCCCCCCTATTCACTAATATTAAAAAAGGTTTTATTGCTAATTGTGTATCTTTGTACATATTCTTTAGGATTAATTTGTTTCATAAAATGATGCTTTGGTAAATATTATTTCTAAAAAATCTATATTTCTAATAAATCCACTTTCAAAAACTACTTAGTGGATTAAGATCTGAGTCTGGATTGCAAAAGTGGCTCATTCGAGTTAATTGAAAGAAAATGTATTTTTAGACAATGCAGAAATTTCATGAAGTCCCTTATCTTAATTTCTGGAGAGGAGAATTTCAACAACTGGCTCCTACCTATAAGGGGATGACTGATTTATAAAGTAAGCCTTTTGGAATGTAATCCCTTTTAGGGTAAGAAATGCAGTGTTGTTTTTTCTCATCAGACCCATTACTAAATATTCTGTCTCATAGTGAGTACCTAAAACTACTTTTTGAATATATTTTAATTATTTAATTAAGCTGATTCTTAAATATGGAATATTTAAGATAATTCTTACATCCTTAAGTAAATTTAACTCTACTAACATGGTGAAGAGGGAAATGATGTTCCTAGCTTTTTACCATACAATTGCAATTTAAACTGCCACCTTCTATTTACAGTAGTCTAAAGTCCAGAAAACATATAGTGACATGCACAAGTATCATCTTTGTACGTTGTCTTGGCCCATGACCTAGAGATTCATTTGGATTTGTTACAGAAAACCTTTCATTTTGATATAAAATGCTAAATCTCTAAAACTTTTATAAGGGATCATGTGTTATCCTACTGAACATTTTCTTTGATAGCTGATTTTTGTCTTTGTTGAAATACTTTAAAAAATAAAATCACACAACATTCTCTTCCTTTCCCCCAAAGCTTATTTTAGGGAACTTCCACCTAACCCATCTTGTCCATTTTGCTAAATTGCATTCTGTGCTATATAAATATTCTGGAAAATATACTTCTAAATCTCTTGCTTTGTTCCAGTAGCTTTCTTACTCAAATTCCACCAAATAAATGTCAATCAAGGAATTTTATATCTTAGGGTCAGTATTTCATAAACACAGTATAAGACTTTTACTTTCTCTTTTTTGTCCAAGATAGAAACACATCAACATTCAATTATTGATTTAATTTTCTAAAGTAACCAGCTATCAAATAGTTATTTAAGTCATTAAGGGAAAAATAAGCATCAAAAATTTAAAAAGAAGAGAAGAAACAAAATCCAAAAATTTGAGTCTCTCTCTCTCTCTCTCTCTCTCTCTCTCTCTCTCTCTCTCTCTCTCTCTCTCTCTCTCTCTCTCTCTCTCTCTCTCTTTCTTTCTCTCTCTCTCTCTCTCTCTCTCTCTCTCTCTCTCTCTCTCTCTATATATATATATATATATATATATATATATATATATGCTCTGCTTTGGTACAGGACTTTTTTTCTCAAATAAATAGTCAGGCCATTTCACAAGTCATTGTTTTAATGTTATGAAGGGCAGTAAGTAGAGGGATGACATATGGAGTAGTGGTCTTATTAACTGATCCATCCCTGAAACATCTGTGTGAGGCATGCAGGAGGCAGATGTTATAACCCTCATTTTATTCTGAAGGACACTGAGGACCAGAGAAATGAAATGATGTATAGGTAACTATTACATTTACAGTAATGCCTCCATACCCTCTTTTCTTCCTAAATAAAGCACCCCACTGAGATTTTTCTAAGGTTTGGAATGACTTTCACGTGAAAATAGAGAGACATAGGGCTGAACCACATCCCTGAGAAGCAAAGGTACATCTCAAAATAAATGGTCCCAAGTCAGTATTTCAGAAAGAGGCTTCATATTACATGTTAATTGCAAAATAAAAGTATTTCCAGCTCTCTCTAGAGGCAGGTATTATATATAGTCAAAATATATGTTAATGGGAAGAGAAAGTAAAATGCACTTAATAGGGATTGTACCTCTAATCCATTTTCTCACTATCATGCCTGAATTAAGGTCATATGACAAATTCCTTCTTATGCTTCCTGCCTTCAGAATTTTTTATTTCCTAATTCATCCTGCTGATGTCCCCTAAATATGACTATTTTCTCCTCTTGCCAGTTCTAAGAAACCTTTAGTTTCCTAAAGATGTCAATTTGAGGACACTACTAAAGATCTGAGTTTGAGTCCTCTATCATGTTCAACTTTCTTCACATTTGGAAATCACCCCAAGTCTTAGTTTCTTCATACTTACATACTTTCATGAGAAAAGTATTTTTATAAATTTTTACTATATCACTATGTACCTCTACTTTGTTTTAAAGACCCTTACAACTTAGCACCCCTTATTCAGTAATAATAATAAAAATAATAGGTAATTTTATATAGTGTTTTAAATTTGGTAAAACATTGAACTATATTTTACATCATATTATTCTCTTGATAATTACAGAAGGTAAGTACTTTTATTATGTCTAGATTAAACTGAGAGTGAGAGAGATCATCACTTGGTAAGTGTTACATAGATCTTAAATTCCTGAGACAAGATACAAAATTCTTTTTTCCTAATTCTGAGTCCAGTGATCTAGGCACTTTCAACCAATCAGTCAACATTTTAAAGCATCTACTATATCCCAATCACTGTAGTAAATGCTTTGGGTTATTAAGAGGGAAAAGATGGTCCCTATCCTCAAAGACGTTTTCATCTAATGAGGGAGACAGCATGCAAAAAAAAATTAAAGTAAGGTATTTACAGGACAAATACAAAATAGTATAGAGAAGGCACTAGAATTAAGATGGGCTGGCCAAGGCTTCCTACAGAAGATAACATTGTTGCTGGCTATTAAATGAAGCCAGGGAAGTGTAATAATGGGGGGTGGTGAGTTGAGAGGGGGGGAGAGAATGGAGTATTCCTTACCTCAAGGCAAGGACAAAGGAAGAAGAGATGATGTTATAGTTAAGTCAAGAGATAGAAGGAGGGTGAGTCTGTTTTTCCTCCTTCAGTCCTCTCTGGTTATGGCCCCTCACTGTCTGCCTTTTTTCTTTCTATTACCAGGCTCTTCCTAAATGATAAGCTTCTTCCTTCTAGGGAGAGAGAGATCACTTCTCTCCCCCCCACCCCCACCCCCTCAGCTGTGACTGCCCTTCACTTAGGCTTGAGTCAGTTAAAGGGTTCGTTAACAGGTTTCTTCTATGAAACCAAAGATGAAGTACAAAGTTGAAATGGATGGTGGACTGGGGTTAAAAGGAATAGAGAAAGGATGGGGTCCCTATCTAGATACCCTTCTCCCCAAAGTTAGGCAACTCAAGTTTAGTGACCTGAGGCACTGAGGGGTTCAGAGAAGTGAACCCTGGCTTTTGGCAAAGCACAGCAGGTGTCAAGTTCAGGGTAAAGGGAGATTGTGGCAGGTCTTCTTGTGGACTACTTCAGGTCTTTGTCCACTTGTTGATCTGGGAGGATGGAGGTCAGGTTTCAGGGAGAGAAAGATTTCTGGGATCAGAATCTAGTCAAGCAAAGGACCTTCTTAGCAGGTCTCAGTCAAGAGAGCAGAGCCAACTGATTCTCTCAGGGTTTTTTTTTCCTTTCAGAGTTCCAAACCTTCTCTTTTTGCCCAACCCCTGCTGCTGATGGAATCCTTGCAGCTCCACCAGGCTTTCCTTCCAAAAGTCTCTGGATTTTCTCGATCTCACAGAAGCCAGTAGTCAGTGGAGAGGAGGGAAAGCATTCAGGCCATGGAGGATACCACAAAAAAAAGTCCAAAGCCAAGAGTTGCAGTGTCCTGATCATTACACCTCTAGTAGGGTAGTGACACTGGATAAAAGAATATGTGTCAAGGAGTCAGGAGTAAGAAGATTGGAAAGGTAGGAGGGGTCTGGTATGAAAGGTTTTGAATCTATGAGCATTTTAGTTGACCTAGGGGAAATAGGAAGCCAATAGAGTTTATTGAGTGGGGGGTGAGGGTGATATTATCAGAGCTGTGTTTTTGAAAATTCACTTTAGAGGCTGAGTAGAGGATTACTTGGAGTAGGGAAACACTTGAAGCAAGCTAACCCACTAACAGGCTATAGCAGTAATCCAACTGAGAGGTAATGAAAGCTTTCTATGGAATAGCAGTGGTGTCAGAGGAGAGAATGGGGAATATTCAAGAGACATTGCAAAGGTGAGGAGGTAGGAGCAGGATATTAGTTACAGGTGGGGGGAGGTAAGAGCTAGTTAATTTATAATGGGAAGGGATGCTAGAGGTTATCTCCTCTAACCATTTCATGTTTTAATTGGGGAAGCTGAGGCTTAGAAAGATTAAATGATCTGTATCTCTGAATAACCTCCTATAAATATGTTGTTAGAAGATGAACGAAACAAAATATCGAATATTTGAGCTGATAAGAAACTTAGAATTCCTATCTAAAACCCTCATAGATCCTACTTGAGCCATAGAATAAATAAATCTGCTATTAGCTAAATTAACTTTTTGGTTCAAAGAACAAAATTGCATATCTGAAATGGTTAACCCAATGAGCAATGCAACTTGATCCTATTACATGGAAGGAGCATAATCATTACATGAAGATAATCAGTCTTAAAATAAACATATCCAGGATTCTAACTCTTCAACTCATGTTTTTATACAAGACAATGCCAAGTGACTAGGCACATTATTATCCTGTAACATAAAAAGAAGAAATTTTTCTCATAAAGAGTTTCAGTCTTTACTTGAAATGCATTTTTTTATTTCTTGGTTATGAAATTGGAAAAGGGTCTTAGTCATCTCACTTTCAAGTGGCAGAGCCAGGACTACAATCCAGATCATCTGTCTCATTTCACAATCTTTCCATGTTTCTATATTATATCTGGATAGGGATTGGCAATTGAATTTCCATATGGGATTTTCTGCTTCAGTTTCTTTCTTTATATTTTTGAAATTTTTATTTAATAAGTTCATTTAGAACATTTTTCCTTGGTTACAAGAATCATATTATTTCCCTCCTCTCCCTCCAACCCTTCCCGTACCCATTGTGCTATTCCACTGGGTTTTCCCTGAGTCCTTGATCAAAACCTATTTCCATGTTATTTATGTCTGCACTAGGATGATCATTTAGTCTATATCCTCAATCATATCGCTACTAACCCATGTGATCAAGCAGTGTTTCTTCTATGTTTCTGCTCCCACAGTTTTTCCTCTGAATGTGAATAGTGTTCTTGCTCATAAATCCCTCCGAATTGTTCTGGATCATTGCATTGCTAATAATGGAGAAGCCCATTACATTTAATTGTGTCACAGTGTATCAGTCTCTGCATATAATGTTCTGGGTTCTGCTCCTTTTACTCTGCATCAATTCTTAGAGATCTTTCCCTACAGTTCATTATTCCTTTGACCACAATAGTATTCTATCACCAATATATACCATAATTTGTTCAGTCATTCCCCAACTGGAGTAAGTCCTCTCATTTTTAAATTTTTTTGCCACCACAAAGAGCACAGCTATGAATATTCTTGTATAAGTCTTTTTCTTTATTATCCCTTTGGGGTACAAAACCAGCAGTGCTATGGCTGGATCAAAGGGCAGACAGCCTTTTAGCACCCTGTGGGCATAGTTCCAAATTGCTCTCCAGATTGGTTAGATCAATTCACAACTCCACCAGCAATGCATTAATGTCCCTATTTTGCAACATCCCCTCCAACATTCATTTCTTTTCTTTGCTGTCATGATAGCCAATCTGCTAGGTGTGAGGTGATACCTCAGAGTTGTTTTGATTTGCATTTCTCTGATTATAAGAGACTTAGAACACTTTTTCATGTGCTTATTAATAGTTTTGATTTCTTTATCTTCAAATTGCCTATTTATGTCCCTTGCCCATTTTTCAATTGAGGAATGGCTTGATTTTTTTTTTGTACAATTGATTTAGCCCTTTATCAATTTGAGTAATTAGACCTTTGTCAAATGTTTCTGTTATGAAGATTTTTTCCAGATTTGTTGTTTCCTTTCTAATTTTGGTTGTACAGGTTTTGTATGTACAACCCCTTTTTAATTTAATGTAATCATAATTATTTATTTTACATTTTGTAATTTTTTCTGACTCTTATTGGTCTTAAAATCTTTCCTTTCCTAAAGATATGACATGTATACTATTCTGGGTTCACCTAATTTACTTATAGTTTCCTTCTTTATATTCAAGTTATACACCCATTCTGAGTTTATCTTGGTGTAGGGTGTGAGATGGTGAGCCAAACTCTCTCTCCCATACAGTCTTCTGATTTTCCTAGCAGCTTTTATCAAATAGTGGATTTTTGTCCCCAAAGCTGGGATCTTTGGGTTGTTGATGGTGAAAAGGAGGGAAAGGTAGGGAAAGGAAATTAGCGAAAGGTCCCCCACCCCAGGGAAATTGACCAAGCTTTTGTTTTTAGACTATAATTATGCTAGGGATTTAAATTAAATCAAGCCAGACTCTAAGGATAGCTAGATAGGTTTATTTAGGCCAGAAAAAAAAAAGATTTGGGAAAGGCTAAAGAAAATGTGATCTCTAGAGGCTATGCAGAGATCAAAGGCTCTCTCCAAAGAAAAGACTTCTCCATGAAAGGCACTTCTACAAAAAAGGCAAAAAATCCCAGCTTCTCTCTTCTTTTATACTTTCTCAGACACCTCCCACAAAATAAGTGGGAAGTGTCTGAGGAAGTTGGGGTAGAGAACGGGAGATGTGTTTTGCAGGGTTTAGAGCCATTTTAAAACCCACAGGGTTTATCATAGACTGTCTTGCTGAGGTCACTTACCCCAACTCTAGTCATCTGATCCTCCTTTCTGTCTCTTAGCCAGTACCATATTGTTTTGCTGACCACTGCTTTATAGTATAGTTTGAGATCTAGTACTGCTAGGCCCCTTCCTTCACATTTTTTTCATTATTTCCCTGGATATCCTTGATCTATTGATCTAAATGACTTTTTATGACTTTTTCTAAGTCGGTGAAAAAGTTTTTTGGTAGATCCATGGGTATGGCACTAAATTAGTAAACAAGTTTGTGTAGGATTGTCATTTTTATTATGTTAGCTCATCCTACCCATGAGCAATTGCTGTTTTTTAAACTGTTTAGATCCAGTTTTAACTGTGTGGAATGTGTTTTGTAGTTGTGTTCATATAGTTCCTTTGTTTACCTTGGCAGATAGATTCCTAATATTTTATATTGTCTAGGGTGGTTTTAAATGCAATTTCTCTAATTCTTGTTGCTGAGATGTGGTGGAAATATGTAGAAATGCTATTGACTTATGAGGGTTTATTTTGCATCCTGAAGCTTTGCTAAAGTTGTTGATTATTTTGACTAGCTTTTTGGTTGATTCTCTAGAATTCTTTACATAGACAATCATATCATCGGCAAAGAGTGATAGCTTGGTCTCCTCATTGCCTATTTTAATACCTTCAATTTCTTTTTCTTCTCTAATTGCTACTACAATTATTTCTAGTACAATGTTAAATAATAGAGGTAATAATGGGCATCCTTGTTTCAAACCCCAATCTTACTGGGAAAGCTTCTAGTTTATCCCCATTGCAGATAATGTTTGCTGATGGTTTTAGATATCAGTACTTTTTATTAGTCTTAGGAAAGGCCCTTCTATTCCTTTACTTTCTAGTGTTTTTCAATAGGAATGAGTGTTGTATTTTGTCAAAGGCTTTTTCTGCATCTATTGAGATAATAATGTGGTTTTTGTTGGTTTGCTTGTTGATATGGTCTATTATGTGGATGGTTTTCCTAATATTGAACCATCCTTGCATTCCTGGTATTCCTGACCTACCTGGACATAATGAATAACCCTTGTGCTCACTTGCTGGAGTCTTTTTGCTAGTATTCTATTTAAGATTTTTGCATTTATGTTCATTAAGGAGATTGGTCTATAGTTTTCTTTCTCTGTTTTTTACCTGCCTGGCTTTGGAATGAAAAACATATTTGTGTCATAAAAGGAATCTGGTAGAACTCCTTCTTTGCTTTTTCTGTCAAATAGTTTGTATAATATTGGGATTAGATGTTCTTTGAATGTTTGATAGAATTCACTTGTGAATCCATCAGGTCCTGGGGACTTTTTCTTAGGGATATCTTTGATGGATTGTTCAAATTCTTTTTCTGATATGGAGTTATTTAGGTATTCTATTTCTTCATCTCTTAATCTAGACAATTTATAATTTTGTAAATTTTCATCCATATCACCTAGATTGCCATATTTATTGCCATATAATTGGACAAATTAGTTTTTAATAATTGCCTTAATTTCCTCTTCTTAAGAGGTAAGGTCTCCCTTTTCATTTTGGATACTGTTAATTGGAATTTCTTCTTTCCTTTTTTTATTAGGTTGACCAATACTTTGTCTATTTTATTTGTTTGTACTCTGGTACCAACTTCCAGTCTTATTTATTAATTCAATAATTATTTTACTGTCTAATTTATTAATTTCTCCTTTGATGTTTAGGATATCTAATTTAATTTTCATATGGGAATTTAAATTTGTTCACTTTCTAGATTTTTTTTAATTTGCATGTCAAATTCATTGACCTCTGCCCTCCCTAATTTGTTAACATATGAACTCAAGGATATTTCCCAGAGCACTGCTTTGGCTGCATCCCATAGATTTCAAAAAGATGTCTCATCATTGTCATTTTCTTCAATTAAATTATTAATTTTTTCGATGATTTGTTCCTTAACTAACTGGTTTTGGAGAATTATATTATTTAATTTCCAATTAATTTTTGATTTGTCTCTCCATGTACCCTTATTAATTATTGTTTTATTGCATTGTGATCTGACAAAGTAGCATTTACTATGTCTGCTCTTTTGCAGTTGTTTGCCATGTTTTTATGCCCTAGTACATGGTCATTCTTTGTGAATGAACCATGTGCTACTGAAAAGAAGGTGTCTTCCTTTTTGTCCCTATTCGTTTTTCTCCACATATCTATTAGTTCTATTTTTTCTAAGATTATATTCACATCTCTTACCTCTTACTTATTTATTTTTTTGGTTTTAATTATCTAGATCTGATAGAGGATGGTTCAGATCTCCTACTAGTATAGTTTTACTATTAATTTCATCCTTGAGTTCCACTAGTTTCTCATTTAGAAATTTGTATGCTATGCCATTTGGTGCATAAATGTTGAGTACTGATATTTCCTTATTGTCTATATAGATTTTGCTCCAGCCTTTGACCCTCATTTTGATTGTGTCTACCTACCTGTTTCTTGTAGACAACATATGGTAGGTTTTTGGTTTCTAATCCACTCTGCTATTTGCTTTTGTTTTATGGATGCATTCATCCCATTCACATTCAGAGTTATGTTTGCAACCACTATATTCCCCAACATTTTGATATCCTTTCCTAGTTCTGCTCTTTCTACTTTCACTATTTCCTTTTAAACCATTTGTTTGCTTTTAATCTATCCCCCAAATCCCTACCCTTATCATATTTCCCTTTCCATCCCTCCCTTTTTGTTCCCTTCTTCTTATTTTTTTAATGCCTATTAAATTACTCCTCCCCTTTCCCTTTTTTTTTTTTGGAATCCCTGACCCACTTCCCTCCTTAGTTTTTTTTTCCTTCTCACTTTCCCTATTGGGTAAGAGAGAATTTGATATCCCAAGGGATCTATATGCTCTTCCCTCTCAGAATTGATTCCACTGAGAGTAAGGTTTAAGTATTATCTATTAACCTTCTCTTCCTTTTCTTCTAATAATAGTATTCTCCCCCCCCCCCTTTCGATGCTCCTCTCTGTGTGATATACATTGGTCCTATTTATCTCATTCCTTCACGTTTCTCTTGGTGCTATCTTCTTTTCTCCTCCTCCCCTTTTTCTTTTATTTTACCTATCATCTTAGACCACTTATTACCCCTAACTCTACCTATTAATGATTCTTCTAATTAGTATAATAGTGAATATAATTTTGAGAGTTACAAATAACATTTTCCCTATACTAATATAAACAATTTCATCTTATTGAAGCCCTTAAAAAAGAAATTTTAAATAAAAACATTTTTCTTTCCCCTCTCTTTGTTATTTATGTATTTATGTTTCTCTTGATTTTTGTGTTTGGATATCAAATTTTCTGCTTACTTCTGGTCTTTTCTTTACAAATACTTGGAAATCTTCTATTTTGTTGAATGCCTATACTTCCCCATGGAAGTATATAGTCAGTTTTGATGGATCGTAATTCTTGGTTGAAGACAGAATTCTCTTGCTTTTCTGAATCTCATATTCTAAACCTTGCTGTCCTTCAGTGTGGAAGCTGCCAGATATTGGGGCAATCCTGATTGGTGCTCCTTGATATCTGAATTGTCTCTTTCTGGCTTCTTGTAAAAATTTCCCCTTAGCTTGGAAGCTCTTGAATTTTGCAATTACATTCCTGGGGGTTGTCTTTTGAGGATTTAGTGTAGAGGGTGTTCTATAAACACTTTTAGTGTCTATTTTGCCCTCTTGTTCAAGAATATCAGGGCAATTTTCTTGGATAATTTCTTATAGTATGATGTCAAGATTTCTGTTCATTCTGGGTTTTCAGGTAGATCAATGATTCTCAAATTGTCTCTACTAGTCTGGTTTTTATGATCAGTTATCTTCTCATTGAGATATTTCATGCTTCCTTCTATTTTGTCAGGCTTTTGCCTTTGCTTTATTAAATTTTGCTACTTTATGAGATCATTGGTTTTAGCTGCCCAATTCTTGTCTTTAAAGACTGGTTTTCCACTATAATCTTTTGATTTTCTTTTTTTGGTTTGTTCTATCCTGCTTTTCATGGCTTCCAATTGTCTAATCATGTTCTCCAATTTATTTATCATTTCATTTGATTTCTGGGCTTCTTTCTCCAATTGGCAGTTCCTGTCTTTTAGACTGTTATTTTCTTTTTTAACTATTTCCAACTCCTCCATTTTTTTCTCAAAATCTCAGATTTAAATTCTGCAAGAGTTTATAGCCTATTGATGTTTTTTTGTTGTTGTTGTTGAAGGTTTGGATGGATGCATTTCATTGTTTGTTGTCCTCTGCTATTTCCTCTGTAGTCTGGATGTTTTTCTCCATAAAATTTATCCAGGGTTAAAGCCTTCTTTTTGATATTCTCGTTGGTTGGAAGTTGTAATTTCTGGGCATTGTTTGCCATAGCTAAGCTGGTTTTTCCTACCCTTTCCAGTCAGAAGTCTGAGTGAGGGTGGCAGGCTCTCTGTGTATGGAGCTAAGGAGCACAGCTTTTGCCTGAGGCCAATTCTCCAGTCTCTACATCTTCTACTGTTTGCAGCCCTTTTCTACGCTATCTCCTTGTCCAACGTCTTCACTCTTCTTATTGGGGTCTCAAGTCTAGCAGCTCTCAGAGGTAGGTCTTTGGTGGTCTTAGTCTGCTGCCAAGGACCTAGAGGTGTCTCTTGCTTGCTCACTGATTCTATTACATGCTGGCTCTGAGTCTAGCACAATGACTCCATAGATGGGATGGGGGAGTGTAGATCAACTTGCATTTTGGTGGAAGATATTTCACCCCCTTATAGTGTGGAAATGCCCAAACCCCACATACCTTCAATGCTATATCATACTGTGGAGTCCCTTTGTTCATATGAATTTGGTTTTTTGGGCCTTTTGAAATAATCTATATTGGTAAGTGAATAGGAGAGGTAGATTCATGCATCTAAACTGCAACCATGTTTACTTGGAAGTCTGCTTCAGTTTCGTATTGATGTATTTAATCGGGCATTGATTTACAGCTGTAATAATCTTTGTCTCCATGATATCGCTAGCTTCTAGGTCAATCAAATAGCAAGAAATTCTTATTGGGAAAAGTCCCATGCCCTCCAGCCAATTTTGTAAGTCAAACACTTACTAATGATATGATTGCACAAACCTTGAAGAAGGTTCTTGTCTTCCTAATGACATAGCTGAGCTGTAGGCCTCCTGTTCCTAAGATCAATCCACTAAGATATCTCATCTTTCAGGCCTGACACATGCTTCACTTTTCTACCTTCCTAGTACATTAATTATTCTTTAACTGGAAACAAAATTAGCTAATAAGAAAAACATTCAACAGAAATGCAGAATGACAGAGTTTTAGAAGGACATATTTATTTTTTTCCCAAATGCTATTGTATAGATCAAAACCAAACCCACTATAATGAAAATTAGTTTCTCCAAAAAGAAAACCTAGATGGCTATTCAAGCACTATCATAATATTTATCTTCAGTTTTACTTATTTTTAATGGTTCATAAAAATCTCACACCATATTTTGAATGCAAAAGGAACTCTTCCATGTTTGTGCTTCAATTCAATATTGCATCCTTGAAAGCTCTGAGCTTAACATGTTTTTTTCTGGATGTACATTTAAAAAATTGACCCACTACCATCCACATAATTGACCATATCAACAAACAAACCAACAAAAATCACATGATTATTTCAATAGATGAAGAAAAAGCCTTTGATAAAATAAAACACCCATTCCTATTAAAAACACTAGAAAGCATAGGAATAGAAGGGTCGTTCCTAAAAAATAAACAGTATATATCTAAAACCATCAGCTAATATCATCTACAATGCGGATAAACTAGATGCATTCCCATTAAGATCAGGAGTGAAAGAAGGATGCCCATTATCACCTCTACTATTTGACATTGTACTAGAAACACTAGCAGTAGCTATTAGAGAAGAAAAAGAAATTGAAGGCATTAAAATTAGCAATGAGGAGACCAAGTTATCACTCTTTACGGATGACATGATGGTCTACTTAAAGAATCCTAGAGATTCAACCAAAAAGCTAATTGAAATAATCAACAACTTTAGCAAAGTTACAGGATACAAAATAAACCCGCATAAGTCATCAGTATTTCTATATATTTATTTCCAACACAGCTCAGCAGAAAAACCTAGAAAGAGAAATTCCATTCAAAATCACCTTAGACAAAATAAAATACCTAGGAATCTATCTCCTGAAACAAACACAGGAACTATATGAACACAATTACAAAACACTCTCCACACAACTAAAACTAGAATTGAGCATTTGGAAAAACATTAACTGCTCATGGATAGGATGAGCCAATATAATAAAAAATGACCATCCTACCCAAACTTATTTATCTATTTAGTGCCATACCCATTCAACTTCCAAAAAATTTCTTTACTAATTTAGAAAAAAAACATAACAAAGTTCATTTGGAAGAACAAAGGATCAAGGATATCCAGGGAAATAATGAAAAAAAATACAAAGGAAGGTGGCCTTGCAGTCCCAGATCTCAGACTATATTTTAAATCAGCGGTCATCAAAACAATTTGGTACTGGCTAAGAGACAGAAAGGAGGATCAGTGGAATAGACTTAGGGCAAGTGACCTCAGCAAGACAGTATATGATAAACCCAAAAATCCCAGCTTTTGGGACGAAAATCCACTATTTGATAAAAACTGTTGGGAAAATTGGAAGACAGTATGGGAGAAATTAGGTTTTTATCCACATCTCACACCCTACACCAAGATAAACTCAGAAGGGGTGAATGACCTGAATATAAAGAAGGAAACTATAAGCAAATTAGGTGAACACAGAATAGTATTCTTGTCAGATCTTTGTGAAAGGAAAGCCTTTAAAATCAAGCAAGACATATAAAGAGTCACAAAATGTAAAATAAATAATTTTGACTACATCAAATTAAAAAGGTTTTGTATAAACAAAGCCAATGTAACTAAAATCAGAAGGGAAGCAACAAATTGGGAAACAATCTTCATAAAAATCTCTGACAAAGGTTTAATTACTCAAATTTACAAAGAACTAAATCAATTGTACAAAAATCAAGCCATTCTCCAATTGATAAATGGGCAAGGGACATGAATAGTCAGTTCTCAGATAAAGAAATCAAAACTATTAATAAGCACATGAAGAAGTGTTCTAAATCTCTTATAATCAGAGAGATTCAAATCAAAACAACTCTGAGGTATCACCTCACACCAAGCAGATTGGCTAACATGACAGCAGAGGAAAGTAGTGAATGCTGGAGGGGATGTGGCAAAGTAGGGACATTAATTCCAGTGGAGTTGTGAATTGATCCAACCATTCTGGAGGGCAATTTGGAACTATGCCCAAAGGGCGATAAAAGACTGTTTGCCCTTTGATCCAGCCATAGCACTGCTGGGTTTGTCCCCCAAAGAGATAATAAGGAAAAAGACTTGTACAAGAATATTCATAGTTGTGCTCTTTGTGATGGCCAAAAATTGGAAAATGAGGGAATGCCTATCAATTGGGGAATGTCTGAACAAATTGTGGTATATGTTGGTGATGGAATACTATTGTGCTAAAAGGAATAATAAAGTGGAGGAATTCCATGGAGACTGGAACAACCTCCAGGAAGTGATGCAGAGCGAGAGGAGTAGAACCAAGAAAACATTGTACACAGAGACTGATACACTGTAGTACAATTGAATGTAATGGACTTCTCCATTAGTGGCAATGCAATGTCCTTGAACAATCTGCAGGGATCTAGGAGAAAAAACACTATCCACAAGTATAGGACAAACTGTGGGAGTAAAAACACCGAGGAAAAGCAACTGCTTGACTACAGGGGTTGAGGGGACATGTCTGAGGAGAAACTCTAAATGAACACTTTGATGCAAATACCAACAACATGGAAATGGGTTTGAATCAAGAACACATGTGATACCCAGTGGAATTGTGCATCAGCTATGGGAGAGGTGGGGAGTGGGAGGAAAAGAAAATGATCTTTGTCTCCAATGAATAATGTTTGGAAATGATCAAATAAAATATTGTTTAAAAAAATTGACCCACTAAATGGTTTGAAGTGGTTTCCCAAGGTAGGCTGGAAATGAAGCAAATTCAAAAGATGCTCCTCATGTTTAAATAGACCTTGGTTATTGTCATCTAATCACTGTTTTTACATGATCATAAACTTAATACACTCTTGACAGATGAGAAGCTGAATGAATTTAACAGACTATTAATTATGACTGCTCACAGAATATAACATAAAACAATAAGGATTTCATATCTACTTCTCCCCCTTTCCTTGCAAAAGCTTAAATGTATATAGGTACCTGTATTTATCCACTACACTGTAATCTATTTGAATGCAAGAAATGTACCACATCCTATGTTTGTATCCCTAGAACTTAGCACAGTGACTTATATATACTACACATTCAATAAATGTTTGCTGACAAAGTAAATTATAGTGTAATAATCCTTAACTTTTTGTAATAATCCTTAACTATTTGCCTCTCTAAAGAACATCTATGGGCAATCTTTCTATATAACTTCAGCTTCATTACATCTTTTGATTTCATTTTTACAAAGAATAGCAAAATTGATATTATTAAATTCCTCCAGAAGGACATCAATATTCTAGTCCTTAGATAAGGATTTAACATAAGGGAATTATCATAGCTGGTTGTATGATGTGTCCAAAGGCAATGTGAATAATTCATTTTCATGAGTAATTGGTCATATCTCCTAGGCAGTGTTCATGGTGGCCATAAGCAAAAATATCACTGTCAAGGTACCTGTGTCCACATCTGTTGTAAAAGGTTAATATATAAGGAAACTCTATGAAGAACTTTCTGAGCTTCTTTAAAACAAGTTAACATGTACAATAATCCTAGATAAATTCAAAATTACTTGGTCACATGGCTAGTAAGGGTGGGAAGGAAAATAGAAAAACAAATTTCTTGAATATTAAATGAGTTTTCTTTCTAAATATCATGTTGCCTCCCTTTCCACCAGCTTGCAAACTTAACTCAGGAATAAGAATTCATTTGACAAAAGGGACACTATTTACAGTCTTTTCCAATAATAGATTAGATGGAATATCTATATGTTCTTCATTCTCAAAAAAGAGATCTAAGTCAAGAGGCAATAGATTGGATTAGGTAATAAAGTTAGCCATAAGCCATATCAGCATAGTAGACTGCAACATCCTTGGAGACAGGACAGCGTCGTCTATGTCTATACTACTTTCTTGGGCTAATACAATCCTCAAACATAGAAAACATTAAATCAATCATCTGCAACTCTGAATATTTAGTAGAGATGCCCTGTTTCCTAACTTAGAGTACTAGCTCTAAGAATGAGTGATGAAAAAGTCTTTATATTCCAACTCATTAGCATCATATCTTAGACAGTAGCCAGTCTATATGTTCTTCCACTGATTGTTATAATGATTAAGTGAAGGGAAAGACTTCATATAATTAGTTTGATATAAGAAAGACTTTCTTCTTACTAGATTTTGGAACAGGTTGCCTAGTGAGGTTAAAAAATTTCCATAAATATTTTCACTCCTTCAAATGAAATAATATTTATAAAGCATCTAGCACAGTGGCTGGCACAGAGTAGGTGTTATGTAAATCCTTAATCTTTTTCTTTCCCTTCTCTGCTTTCACTTGCCTCAGATATATGCTCCCTTATGTAGGATCACATTAGGGTCATGTAGTGAAACTGAAATAAGCTAACAACAACAAATTTAAACTAACATTTTTTTCTATTTAAAAATATTTACAACTCTGACCTAGATAAAATAATGATGTGACTAACTTATTCTTGATAAATGTACTAATCATATGACTTAGAATTACAATAGAGTGATCAATCTTAAAATTAATACATCTGGGATATCATTCCTGAAAATATGGTCTACACTGTGAGACAAAATCAGTCAATTATTTTAATTTAATTTTTTTTTATATTTGCATTAAATATCCCCCAGTCACTTAGTTGGTGCAGTGGATACTATACTTGGCTTGGAGTCAGGAAGACCCACCTTCAAATATGGCCCCAGATACCCTGGGCACATCATTTAGTCCTGTTTGCCTCGGTTTCTTAATCTATAAAATGACCTGGAGAAGGAAATGGCAAACCACTCCAATTTCCTTATCAAGAAATCACCAAAAATTAAAAAAAGAAGAAAAATAAAACACCAAAAGGGGTCACAAATAATCAGGCATGTGAAGACTGTTTCAGTAGAACAGGCGGAAGAAGCCAATAAGAAGGTTCAACGGCTGAGAGGGCGACACAGCAAAGCACTGTGGAGTGCTTAGGGCGTGATGGAGCACAAAAGACAACACGGCCATCCAATGCAGCTGAGGAAGTCTCCAGGTGTAATGACTTTTCGTGCCACTGGACTCAGGCTTCCAACGCCAAGAGAGTGGGACTGTCTCTGTGCATTGACTTTTCCACTTAAATCTCTTTCACGCACAAGTATCTTTGTGCACACTCATCTATCCTAACCCCGTCCACCCTCTTCAAGACCTGCGGCGATGGGGGAGTGGCGACATAACAGGTGGAGGTGACCACTGGCAGTTGTAGTCATGATCCTGCACTTAGGCAGCCCATGGACCAGTGGTCGCTCGGCCCTGTGGGCAGCAGGGACGTTTGGCAGCATCCTGGGAGACTGAGCAGCCCTCTCTAGGACAGCACTGCTCACCCTAATCAAGGGAGGGGACTAGAAAAGATGTCCCAAACATTGCCTGCCCTACAGAAACTCGATAAGCACTGGCAGGTCATCCCTTTAAGCGGTTGAAACCAAAGAAAACATAATACAAAGAAACTCCTACTAGGAGCATGGAACATCAGGACATTGCTTGATAGAGAGAATACCCCAAGACCTGAGAGAAGAACAGTTCTAATCGGTAAAGAACTGGTGTGATATAACATCGACATCGCAGCCTTAAGGGAAACACGCTTACCAGAAGAGGGATCACTCAGCAAACCCACCACTGGATACACCTTCTTCTGGAAAGGTAGAGCCTCAAATGAAGACAGAATCCAGGGCATTGGCCTGGCTATCAAGACCAGTTTGCTCAAACAGCTGCCAGACTTGCCTGTGGGCATCAGCGAGAGACTCATGAAGATCCGTTTACCTCTCAGCAAAGACTGGTATGCCACAATCATCAGCTCATATGCCCCAACACTGACCAGCACAGAGGAGACCATTGAGCAGTTCTACTATGGCCTGAGTGCCATCCTGAACTCAGTGCCCACAAATGACAAGCTGATACTACTGGGAGACTTCAATGCCTGCGCTGGCCAGGACCATGAAAGATGGAAAGGAGTGCTCGGCAAATGTGGCATGGGCAAAATGAACAACAACGGCCTACTGCTACTCAGCAAATGCTCAGAGTTCAAACTCACCATCACAAACATTGTGTTCAGAATGGCAAACAAATATAAAATAACATGGATGCACCCATGATCAAAACAGTGGCATCTCATTGACTACATCATTGTACGCTGGCGAGACATCCAGGATGTAAAGATCACCAGAGCCATGAGAGGAGCTGAATGCTGGACAGACCACTGATTGGTTAGAGCGACTCTTCAACTGCGCATTGCGCCTCGACATCCAAAATGCGCCCAGACATTTCTTACATTTTACAACGTGAGTCGTCTTAGATATCCATCTTATTTGTAAACATTCCAGTCCTGCCTGGAAGACAAGCTGTCTGCCAAGGGACCACTCACTGGAAGCTCAACCGAGAAATGGAACCAGTTCAGAGACACAGTGAAGGAAACATCAAAGGCAGTCCTAGGCCCAAAACAACGCAACCACCAGGATTGGTTTGACGAGAACAACACTGCTATTGAAGACCTATTGAGCAAAAAGAACAAAGCCTTTATGGAGTGGCAAAATAACCCAAACTCTGCTCCTAAAAATGACAGATTCAAGTATTTCCAAGCCACGGCACAGTGTGAGATCAGGAAGATGCAAGACCAATGGTGGGAAAAAAAGGCAGAAGAAATCCAGACCTTTGCTGATACAAAAAACTACAAACAATTTTTCAGTGGCCTCAAGACTGTCTATGGGCCATTAAAACCCACCACCACTCCCTTGCTATCCTCTGTCAGTGACACATAAAAGATAAAAGATAAAAAAGGCATCAGCAACAGGTGGAAAGAACACTTCAGTCAGCTTCTCAACTGACCCTCTTCAGTAGACCAAAGCTCCCTTGACCAGATCCCCCAAAACCTCACCATTGAACAACTTGATGTCCCTCCTTCAATAAAGGAAGTCCAGAAAGCCATTAAACAAATGAGTGCATGCAAGACACCCGGTAAAGACAAGATTCCAACAGAGGTGTACAAGGCCTTAAAAGGAAAGGCACTCCAGGCATTCCACATAGTGCTGACCATCAAAGCAACTAGAACTGGCTGCTTCTGACAGAAGCAGCTGGCGAACCCACATTAACCATGCCGCCACCACCTTTGAAGATGAGCGACGTCGATGTCTTGCCGCTGCGTGTGAATGCCGACATCAAGCCACAACCTCACCTCCCATAACAACTGGCTTCCCATGCCCCATGTGCCACAAACTCTGCGGCTCAGCCTTTGGACTCCAAAGCCACATGAGGGTACACCGTAGATGAAACTGCACAAAGACAATCGTCATTCTCGGTCACCGAGACTACCACTATACTGGGAAAGGAAATGGCTAAACACTCCAATATCTTTACTAAGAAAATTCTATGAACACTATGGTCCTTTGGGATCACAAAGAGTTGGATACAAGCAAACAACTGAAAAACAGCAATATTTTGCAAAATAAATCTCTGAAAGATGAATATCCAGAATGTAAACTCACAAGTTTCTGGGAAGACTATTATACACTAAAACTAAGAAAAGCCCAGATACATCAATCATTGATACCATAATTAAACTTTTAAAATGTACTAGTTAAAAAAAATTAGAACAATCATCTGCAGACATCTCCACTTGAACCAATGATGCAGGGAAGATACACAGTAATCTTTTTTTTTAAATATTTTATTTGATCATTTCCAAGCATTACTCATTAAAGACATAGATCATTTTCTTTTCCTCCCCCTCACCTCCCCCATAGCCGACGCATAAATCCACTGGGCATTACATATTTTCTTGATTTGAACCCATTGCTATGTTGATAATATTTGCATTAGAGTGTTCATTTAGAGTCTCTCCTCTGTCATGTCTCTTCAACCGCTTTATTCAGGCAGTTGCTTTTCCTCAGTGTTTCTATTCCCACAGTTTATCCTCTGCTTATGAATGGTGTTTTTTTCTCCTAGATCCCTGCAGATTGTTCAGGGACATTACACTGCCACTAATGGAGAAGTCCATTACATTCGATTATACCACAGTGTATTAGTCTCTGTGTACAATGTTCTCCTGGTTCTGCTCCTCTTGCTCTGCATCACTTCCTGGAGGTTATTCCAGTCTCCATGGAATTCCTCCACTTTATTATTCCTTTTAGCACAATAGTATTCCATCACCAACATATACCACAATTTGCTCACCCATTCCCCAATTGATAGGCATCCCCTCGTTTTCCAGTTTTTGGCCACCACAAAGAGCGCAGCTATGAATATTTTTTTACAAGTCTGTTTGTCCATTATCTCTTTGGGGTACAGACCCAGCAGTGCTATGGCTGGATCAAAGGGTAGATATTCTTTTGTCACCCTTTGGGCATAGTTCCAAATTGCCCTCCAGAATGGTTGGATCAGTTCACAACTCCACCAGCAATGAATTAATACCCCTACTTCTCCACATCCCCTCCAGCATTCATTACTTTCCATAACTGTCATGTTAGCCAATCTGCTTGGTGTGAGGTGATACCTCAGAGTTGTTTTGATTTGTATTCTTCTGATTATAAGAGATTTAGAACACTTCTTCATGTGCTTATTAATAGTTTTAATTTCTTTATCTGAGAACTGCCTATCCATGTCCCTTGCCCATTTATCAATGGGAGAATGGCTTGATTTTTTGTACAGTTGATTTAGCTCTTTATAAATTTGGATAATTAAACCTTTGTCAGAGGTTTCTCTGAAGATTTTTTTCCCAGTTTGTTGTTTCCCTTCTGATTTTAGTTATATTGGTTTTGTTTGTGCAAAAGCTTTTTAATTTCATGTAGTCAAAATTATTTATATTACATTTTGTGATTCTTTCTATGTTTACTTGGTTTTAAAGTCTTTCCCCTCCCAAAGGTCTGACAGGTATACTATTCTGTGTTTACCCAATTTACTTATGGTTTCCTTCTTTATGTTTAAGTCACTCACCCATTTTGAATTTATCTTGGTGTAGGGTGTGAGGTATTGATCTATTCCTAGTCTCTCCCACACTGTCTTCCAATTTTCCCAGCAGTTTTTTTTCGAATAGTGGATTTTTGTCCCAAAAGATGGGATCTTTGGGTTTATCGTAAACTGTCTTGCTGAGGTCGCTTTCCCCCAGTCTATTCCACTGATCTTCCTTCTGTTTCTTAGCCAGTACCAAATTGTTTTGATGACTGCTGCTTTGTAATATAGTTTAAGGTCAGGGACTGCAAGGCCCCCATCATATGTGTTTTTTTTTTCATTATTTCCCTGGATATCCTTGATCCTTTGTTCTTCCAAATGAATTTTGTTATGGTTTTTTCTAAATCAGTGAAGAAGTATTTTGGTAGTTCAATGGGTATGGCACTAAATAGATAAATAAATTTGGGTAGGATGGTCATTTTTCTTATATTGGCTCGTCCTATCCATGAGCAGTTAATGTTTTTCCAATTGCTCAAGTCTAGTTTTAGTTGTGTGGCGTGTGTTTTGTAGTTGTGTTCATATAGTTCCTGTGTTTGTCTCGGGAGGTAGATTCCTAGGTATTTTATTTTGTCTAAGGTGATTTTGAATGGGATTTCTCTTTCTAGTTTTTGCTGCTGAGCTTTGTTGGAGATATATAGAAAAGCTGATATTTTATGTGGGTTTATTTTGTATCCTGTAACTTTGCTAAAGTTTTTGATTATTTCAATTAGCTTTTTGGTTGAATCTCTAGGATTCTTTAAGTAGACCATCATGTCATCTGCAAAGAGTGATAACTTGGTCTCCTCCTTGCCTATTTTGATGCCTTCAATTTCTTTTTCTTCTCTAATTGCTACTGCTAGTGTTTCTAGTACAATGTCAAATAGTAGAGGTGATAATGGGCATCCTGGTTTCACTCCTGATCTTATTGGGAATGCGTTTAGTTTATCCCCATTGCAGATGATATTAGCTGATGGTTTTAGATATATGCTGTTTATTATTTTTAGGAATGACCCTTCTATTCCTATGCTTTATAGTGTTTTTAATAGGAATGGGTGTTGTATTTTATCAAATGCTTTTCCTGCGTTTATTGAGATAATCATGTGACTCTTGTTGGTTTGCTTGTTGATGTGGTCAATTATGTGGATGGTTTTCCTAATATTGAACCAGCCCTGCATCCCTGGTATAAATCTTACTTGATCATGGTGGATGATCCTTCTGATCACTTGCTGGAGTCTTTTTGCTAGTATCCTATTTAAGATTTTTGCATCTATATTCATTAGGGAGATTGGTCTATAGTTTTCTTTCTCTGTTTTTGACCTGCCTGGTTTTGGAATCAGTACCATGTTTGTGTGGTAAAAGGAGTTTGGTAGAACTCCCTCTTTGCTTATTATGTCAAATAGTTTGTATAGCATTGGAGTTAGCTGTTCTCTGAATGTTTGGTAGAATTCACTGGTGAATCTATCAGGCCCTGGGGATTTTTTCTTAGGGAGTTCTTTGATGGCTTGTTGGATTTCATTTTCTGATATGGGATTATTTAAGAATTCTATTTCTTCTTCTGTTAGTCTAGGCAGTTTGTATTTTTGTATATATTCATCCATATCACCTAAATTGATGTATTTATTGCCATTTAGTTGGACAAAGTAGTTTTTAATGATTGCCTTAATTTCCTCTTCATCGAAGCTGCTGTCCCCCTTTACACCTTTGATGCTATTCATTTGCTTTTCTTCCTTCCTTTTTTAAATTAGATTGACCAGTACTTTGTATATTTTGTATATTTGATGCTCAAATAGTTTGGGTATATATGGGAGGAGGGATTGTTGACCCTTAAAACAGTAGCAGGAGAAGGGTCTTGTTAAAAATTGACCCTGAGAGTGCCAAAACTCAGTGGTAGGAGCCCTGTCTATGTGTGATGGAAATGAAGGGGAAGAGGGTAGTTGATTGGGGACTGATCCTGAGCTCAGAAGCAGATTGAAAGGGGGCAGCTAGGTGACTCAGTGGATTGAGAGTCAGGCCCAGAGACAAGAAGTTCTGGGTTTGCATCTTGCCTCAGACATTTCCTAGCTATGTGACCTGGGCAAGTCACTTAACCCCCATTGCCTATAGTCTAGGTCCTAGATCTTACAGATCTTCTGCCTTGGAATCAATACATAATATTGATTCAAAGAGAGAAGATAAGGGTTTAAAAAAAGAAGCAGATTGAAAGTTCATCATGGAAAGCAACTTTAGGAAGAGGGTATTAGGAAAACTGGATGAAAGAGAAATCCATACTAAATCCCAGAGTTGAAGCAGTCTCAGAGACCCTCAAAAGTATGAGCTAACTTGTTCCAGCTAGAATCTGCTTGATTTGGTCTATTATTAAATTTTCAGTGTAAGATCTTACACCTAGGTGATTGGCAAATAATATATATCAGATCTTGATTTATCATATTGTTAATCACTTAGGTTTAAGAAAATAATAGAGAAAATATTCATAATGCAGATTAAAATTAAAAGTGCATTGTGAATACATTTTTCACTGGAGACATGCTTTTTTAAATTATTCAGTAGCACATCATATCTTGAATAATGGGTCTTGTTTTGGTGGACAAATTCAGGACCAAACCATTCATGTGTCTAAGGGCACACTTGACTCAATCACAGGCTTTTCAACCTAGACCTTGAGATTTTTTTAGATGAGTAAATCAAGGAATACTTAACAAAATGATGAAATAACCTGAATTGAGAGAAACTTCTGGAATAAATTCTGAGGAAATTAATAGTCAATGGAAAAAAGATTCCTAGGCAGAAGGATTTGTTCTTGGACAAGATAAAAATATGACATAAAATGAAGTAATCAGGAAAGCAAGAATGATAAGGAGAATTGATACCTTAAAACTTTAGGCGAAAATTCCTTGAACATTAGACTATATCCAAAAAAGTGACAATCCAATTAAACAATTTTAATCAAGTTGAAAAAAAGGAAAAGCCAAATATGATATCTTGATATTAATTTCACAAAATCAAATACAATTGACCTGAAAAATGATTAAGGAAAAATAATCTAAGAATGATCAAAAGACCTGAAAATATCAACCTCCCCTCAAAAAATCCCTGTATGTTTCCATAAATTCTAATTTAAAAGTACTTATAATTCTTGGATCTATAGGGTGAAGTTAAAAAAAAAAAAAGAAAGAATTCATTACAACTTTCCTTTTAATATTCTAGCCCAAACACAGAGATTCTGGGTCAAATAAAATATTCAATAAGCACCCAAAAAGAAGGATAAAAATAGTAAGAATCACACAATAATTGCCAACTGACACAATTAAGGGGGTGGGGAATTGGATATAATACACTATTCAAAAGGTTAAGACTTCCCTTACCCCTTTTTTTCTCCTTTCTCTTCCCTCTTCCCTTATTTACTCTTCTATGATTTTCCCTAGAAAAAAGGAATATCTAACACAATAATATCCCTCACCATTTCTGCACCCCTATAAAGATTTTGATAAAGAAACATATTAAACTTAAAAAGGGAATTAGGTAGGATAAAAATAATGGAAGGGAAGAGGTTTAAAAGGGAAGGCAAAATAGGTAAGGAAATAGTCAGGAGCAAAATAAACTTGAATTATGGAAAAAAATGATGGGAAGGTATATGAAAAAAAGAATAAATAAATAAAACCTGGGATAAAGAGTAAGTAAATTTCAATTTGTGTGATGTGAATTTGCATAAAGTGAGAACTGTCAATGCTTGATTTTTTTTAAATTTTTTTGCCATATTCAACAAGGCTTTTGGTTTGATGGCAGAAAATTTTGCATACGTTATGAAGAAAATATATTAATAAGGAAGTAAACTTTCTTCTACTTCTAACAATGAGTTTTCTTTTAAGGCGATATATAACAGAGTATGGTAGATTTAAGATGATAGAGAAATATAGAGATGGAAAAAGCTTCAGAGGCCAGTAAGTTTAGAGGAGGAAACACTGGCTAGCAGTTTAAGTATATTGCCCAAGACCACACAAATTTAACTAAGCTTTAAAGGTAGGATTCAAATCTAGCTTCTCTATCTTTCTACATAGTGTAGCTAAATGTAAACTGATAAAGGCATTATTTAATCACCTAAAAGTAAATCAAAACTACAATTAATTTGAGTTTTGACATTTAGTACCACTTACTATTTACTCAGTACTTAACTTGCTATATTATTTTTAAAAATATCTTTAATAGTAAGTAACCCTACTTATTTAGCCCTTTTAAAATAAAGTCACCATTCCTTAGGAAAGTTCTTAGAATTTATAAGGATGCCAAGTGGTATTAAGTAAAAAAAGAGCATTGGTTCCAAGTCTTTAAATCCCATCTTTAAATCCCATCACTAGTAGTACCTGTGCGATTATTTGGGCAAGTCTTAATGTCCCTAATTCAAGATATTCTTATTTATAAAGGATGCACCTTAGATTCATTAGTATCTGAGAACCTTCTAGCTCAACATTTATAATTGGTACATCCTGGAAGATGGGGCAGTAAATAGATTACTGGGAGATGGGTAGCACAATAGATAGAGTACTGGGTCTAAAGTTATTAAGGTCTGAGTTAAAATCTTTAAATAGCTATGTGAACCTAAGTCAGATAAATGTCTGTCTCAGTTTCCTCAACTCGAAAATGAGAGTTATAATAGCATCTACCCCCTAAGATTATGAAAAAGATCAAAAGAAATGTTTATAAAGCACTTAACCCAAGGCCTCACAAATAGTTGGCACTTAAAAAATGGTATCTCCTCCCTTCTTCACTCCTACCCTTCCATATAAGTTGTCTCCAAGTCCTGTAGATTTCTTCTTCATAACAACTCTTCAATATTTCTCTAGCTTTCCTCTTTGTACCCTCAGCACTTCACTTCTATCTAGAGTAGCTGGTTTCCCTGCTTCATGTCTCTGCACTCATCTATCCTCTATTCAACTGTAATTGATCTTACTAAAGTATAGTTCTTATTACATCAGCCTCTAACCCTTTCATCCCCCATTCAACAAAGCATAGGGGCTCCATTGTTGCCAAAATCAAATGAAAATATTCTCAGTTTGGTGCCCTACTATCTTTTTATTCTTCTTAGAATTTATCCCACTTTCCCTCTCCATATATTCTATGATTCTAAATCTCTGTCCTCTGCTGTTTTTACTTGTTATTGCCCATGCCTGTAATTTTCTTCCTATTCATTTATATCTCTTAGTGTCTTTTACTTCTTCTAAGTGCCGGATAAAACTCTACCTTCTACAAGAGAATGTTTAAACACATACTTTAATATTAGGGATTGCTTCCCCATTATCTTCATTTTAACCTGTTTATTTCTTTTCTATAACTAGGTATTGTAATGGATGGGGTAGAAATGGAATCATCCACTACTTAATGTAGGACTAGAGTGTGGTAGAGATGGAATGGAGCTAAAAGTTGAAGAGGGAGGATAGAATGTTTCTCCTCTCTTTCCCTAGTAAAACCCACATTCGGTGTCCTCAGAGTCACAGACTATTTCTTCAGAGACTGGGTTACGCCCCCCCCCCCCCCCGCCAAGTGTGTGTGTGTGTGTGGGGAACCTGATTTTTGTATTTTTTAGTTTTCCTTTTTCTTTATTTTCAACATTTAGCAGGGTACTTGGGTACTTGTAATATATTTAAGTTTTTAACAAATACTAGTTCACTGACCAAGCTATAATAAGTTTTAACACTTGATATAGGGTATTCTTTCACTGTGTGACTTGCACTAATATATCCACAGTCTTCTGCCCAGACACTACATAACTGGAATACTTGTTTTGAGTCAATCGACCAAGGCATATAGGGTTTAGTATCCAGATGGAGATTCAACAAAAACTGATTGTTTCACATGGGGTGAAGCAGAAGATCTTGGCCTCATTAACACTGTTCTCCAACAATTTTAAATATAAGTCATGTTGAATATTTTAGGGGCTGTAACTGTGAATTCATTTCTATAGGGAAGTCTCAGTAAGGAAACTACTTTTCCAAAATAAGATCTGCAACTAAGAATCTTAGATAGAAATAGGGAGATGTTGAGTTGTCTTGGGGTGGGCAGCTGAGAAGCTCAGTGAATTGAGAGCCAGGCCTAGAAATGTGAGGTCCTAGGTTTAAATCTGGCCTCAAACACTTCCTAGATGTGTGACCTTGGGCAAGTCATTTAACCCCATTTATTAGCCCTTACCACTCTTCTGCCTTGGAACCAATGTGTAGTATTGATTCTAAGGCAGAAGATAAGGGTTTTAAAAAAAATAAAAGGAAGTTGTGTGACTCACCTAAGTAATATAGACAGGACTCAGAACTAAGTCTTTTTGACTCTGAAGCTACTGCTTTATCAAATGTGTGATGTCATCCCTAGATTATAAAGAATTTTTATTTTGGCGAATTATTTTAAAATAGCAAGCAGACCCATAAAATTCTATTTTACATCGAGAAATCACCCCACCTCTGACAAAATCCTCATTTATTTTACAACCTTCATTCTTTCCTCATTTTAAATGCTAATTGGCTACAAATGCATTTCACTCAATTAACAGGTTGGGTTTTTTTGAGAATCTTCTGACAATAAGTAAATATGCTATGAAAGAAATAAATTAGAATGGTGTCTTCCCACATGGAGAAAACAAACCATTTCAAGACATGAAGCATATAGATATGATCTATTAACTAATAATACACAACAGTAAATAATATGATACAAAATAATTTACTGACCAAAATTCAGTAATACTCTTTTGAGGGATAGATGTATATTTAATAAAATTGAGAATTTTCCAGAATTCCAAATGAAAAGACCAAAGCTACTTCTAAAATTTGACATTCCAACATTAAAACTCAAGCGAAACATACAAAGGTAAATAGGAAAGAGAAAATATAAGAGATTCAATAAAGTTAAACTATTTAACTATATATATTCCTATTTGAGAAAGTAATACTTATCACTTACAAACTTTATCAACATGAGGGTAATTAAAAGGAATATATATAGATAAAGGGTGTGGGTTAATTTACCAAAATAAAATAATATTAAAAAAAAACAAAATTAAGAGAGAAGAAAGAGGACTTCACTGAGAAAAAGAATGGAGAGATAGAATGAAGTGAATTTTCTTACATAAAGAAGGCATGAAAGAGCTATTATCATAGAAATTAGTATAGAAGGAGGCAGGCAACACTTGATCCCCACTCTTATCAGATTTGACTCAAAAAGGGAGGCATGTTCACATTGAAGTAGATATAGAAAACTATATTACCCTAAAGAGAAACAAAAAGGAAAAGAGATATGGGAAGGGGCAGGGGAAGGTTATAGTAGAATAGTGGGAGACAGTAGTAAAAAACAAAACAAAACACTTGTAATAAGAGACAGAATGAAAGGAGAGAGGAAAATAAAGAGAGGGAAAGTAGAATGGAATTTATTATCAAAATGGTAAATGTGAATAGAATGTACTCACCCATAAAATGTAAGCATACAGCAAAATATATTAAAAACAGGAAATGTAGAGATACTTACAGAGTTAAAGGTAAAGGGCTAGAGCAGAATTCATTATGCTTCAGCTGAAAAAACAAAAAACAGAAATATCAATCACTATCAGACAAAGCTAAAGTGAAAAATAGATCTAATTTTTAAAAAGATAAAGAAGACAATTTTATCCTACTAAAAGGTACCATAAACAATGGAATAATTTCAGTACTAAAACATATATAAACCAAATAGCAAAGTATGTAAAGATTTAAAGGAGAAGTTAAATGAGTTATAGGAGAAAATAGTAAAACTATACTATTGGGGGACTTCAGCTTTCCCCTCTCTGTACCAGATACATCTAACCAAAAAATAAACAAGAAGGAAGTTTAGGAGCTGAAAAGAATTCTATAAAAATTAAATATAGGGGCAGCTAGGTGTCTCGGTATATTGAGAATCAAGCCTAGAGACAGGGGGTCCTAGGTTCAAATCTGGCCTCAGATACTTCCCAGCTGTGTGACTCTGGGCAAGTCACTTGATCCCCATTGCCTAGCCCTTACCACTCTTCTGCCTTGGAACTAATACACAGTATTGATTCGAAGACAGAAGATAAGGGTTAAAAAAAAGTTATGATAGACTTCTAGAAAAAATCAAATGGGAATAAAAAAGAATATACCTTTTTTCTCAGCAAAGAATGACAGAAATGAACAACATATGCCTATGGATTGTTTTTGTTCCAAGGGAGAAACATATGTATCTGCTTACCTCAGCTGAAGAAGTTTCTTTTTGACCAAATTAATATGATTCCTGGTCCTGGTCATGGTATACATTGAGTCTAACCTCAATATACATATTATTTTTCCTAACTTTTTTATGTAATACTTTTTTTTTCCATTTAGTCTTATACATTAGAGTTCATAAGAGAGAGAAAAAATGGAAATGGGATAAGATACTGTTTTGAAACATTTAAAATGAGTTTGAAGCTTTTCCAAATTTAAAAACATAGACATGCTTCAATGCTGATTTCATTGTAAAGTCTTTGAATCTGCCAGTTTTTGATTATGAAACAGAAATGATACATTGATGTAGGCCCAATATTGAGCAGTACTTATTTGCCAATGTCTGTGTATTATTCCCTTGAGGGATTTCAAAGAAACTTATCATAGTAGCAGAATGCAGAAAAGGAAAGGGCATCATTATGACTCAGCTCTCTTCTAGTTTTAAAGCTTCTTTTATCCCTGAGGAAGAGCTTTTGCTCCTGGACTCTCTTCAAGAAGCCTTTGTAATTGTTACTCATATTTTTACTCTTCTGTACTGTTTACCTTCCTGCCTTGCTCCTGTTTACCTCCATTAAATGTTAAATGAGTTCAAAAATTTTGAGCCAGGCTCTCAAGCCTTTTGCCAGGTGTTTCTGAGTCTGTCCAAAAATGGAGAATGAAATCAGTTCTCTCCAGGTTCTCTGTTCCCTCTGGGAGCCAAATAGTTCCATGTCTGTATGTCAAATGGAAATGCTTAAGATTAGGAGATATCTTTAACTCAAATGAACTTTTGAGTTTACAATCCATGGGAATAGAATTTTTTTTTTCCTTTCTACATTTTCTTTGTTTACTTTTCATCTCCATTATTAAATCCTCTGTCTCCAATCCCCTCTCCCCAATACTCACACTAATTCACATTCATACTATATCTTTCTCTACAAACTCAGATTTTGGTTAGCTTTTTCTGTTTTTCCTAATGTATAGGTAGATGATGTATGTTCCTTTCTATGGAATAAAGAAAAACCATATCATGCCCTACAATACAATATCATTGACAGGCATACTTCTTTTAAATTCACACCTTAGCATACCCATTTCTGGACTTCTATCTCTCTGAATTCTTTATTTTTAAATCCTTATTTATATCTTAGAATAATATACACTGATTCGAAGAGAGAAGAGTGGTAAGGGGTAGGCAATGGGGATTAAGTTACTTTACCAAGATCACACAGTTAGGCAGTGTTTGAGGTAGATCTGAGCCCAATACCTCTAATCTCTGGACCTGGCTCTTAATCCACTGAGCCACCTAGTTGCACCTATCTCACAATTCTTAATTTTCTTTAAAACATTAAGGTGGTAAGTAAGAATGTTTCAAAACAAGAAAAAAAAAAGAAATGTGAAAGAAAGAAAGAAAATATTCCTGAATCCCTTTTTGTATCTTTTATAAAGACCAATTAAATAAAATAGTCCATCTCCAGAGTTGGGAAGACCTCTTTCACATAACTGTGGGAACCTGAGGTAGTCATCTATCATTAGAAATGCCCCAGTGTTTCCTACCCTGAAAATTTCATTTCCTTTTATTATTTACAGTCTTTACCTCTTTTCTCAGCTTTCTTCTGTTTATTCCCATTTACTACCCCTTCTCTTTTTCCCTTCTCAGGAAAATTAGTACAAGTCAAAAAATTCAGTATAATTCATTCAGAACAACATATTGTATTTGTGGCCTTATGAGGACATTAGACTCCATAGTGTAGGGGAAATGAGTCAAAAACCAAAGACATCTTTTCTTCTCTTGAAGAACTTACAAATAAGGATCTTAAGCTCAAAGAAAACCATAAGTATTGAGTGTTATGTTTTCCCCTCTCCATTGTTTTCCTCTTTGGGTTAAATTTAAACTTACATAAGAAAGTTCACTACTACAGACACTTAAAGAACACTAGAGACAAAAACTTCTAGACAGTGTGATAATAAGAACATCAGAAAGAAGGTAGAGTATTTGTGTTCAGGAATCTAAGGAGATGGAATTTGTTAATATGTAGTAGAAGCAATGCATATTTTTTTCAAAGATAAGTTTTATTGACTGTAGCTGTAAAGCTGATTTTGAAAGATGAAAAGCATTTTTTTTTAAAAAGTGTTCTAACCATTTTTAGGTTCTGAGAGCTCAACTAACCTCTTATTCTACAATTCAGTCAGACCTTTGGGGAAAATTAAATTTTAGCAAAATTCATTTTCCTTATCTGTCATTTCAGGCCTAGGAGCTTTTACATGGTATATCACTTTGTTTTTCTTTGCATAACCACTCTTTGATTCCTGGACTGCCTAGGGATATTTGCCCCATTGTTTTCTCCCAAGGGCTATCTTTCTGTATTGGTTAAAAGGTACACTGTATTGCCTATGGGATGGCTTTGTGTATTTTTCAGAGAGAATAGTGAGTTAAATTTACTTGAATAAACATACAGTATTGTTGTGGTGATTAGCATTTAGTATCTAATGGAAATGGAAAATAGGATGTGTGAATACTTATGGCATTTATTTGAAGTTGGAATATTTGCTTATCCAAATTTATTGCTTTTATAGAACAATGAAATCTGTATAATGCATCTGTTTACCTAATTTCATAAGGTTTTCCTGTAGATAATCCCTTAGGAGTGGATTCATTTTGATAGCTTACATTTTTGAGAACTTTTTATGTTAATTACATTTTATCCAGGGTGGTTCACTGGATCAGATTTTCAGCTGGCAACAACATTAGAGGACACTGATTCCAACCCCTTCATTTACATATGAGGAAATTGAAGCAGGAAGAGCAAGTTGGTTTCTGAATCTGAATTTGAACTCAGGTCTTCCAAAATAGAGGTCTAGCTTTCTATCTGATGGACTACTTAGCCTATGTCCATTATGTGTGAGCCTACCCTAATTATCTGTTTTTTAACTGTCAATTCTCAGAGGATTAAGGAGGCTATTAATTATTCCTATATAGCTCTTATTGAAGTAAAATTCATAGTCACTTCATATATGTAAAAATATTCAAGTCATTGGTGACATGTTTTACCTTTAATTATGTAGCAGATAATATTCACAATAATAACTGATATTTTATCACAATTTCATATTTGCAATATATTTTATTGGCATTTTCTCATTTGAAATTCACCACAATCCTGAAGGAGGTAACATGAATTTTATCATCACCATTTTACAGATAAGAAATTGAGACTCTTAGAAGTTTTGACTTGCCTGTGGTTCCACAGCTAAAATCAGAAGTAGGATTTGAAACCAGGCCTTCTTGACTTTAAGTTTTGCAATTTATCCACCAAGTCAAGAGAGCTAATAATGTTTTTGTTTGCTTTGACTTGGTATTTCTGGCCTTAAGTGGCATAATAATGAATATACTGATGATTTTGCAAAGGCAGTGTTGATCCTGTATCTACAACTGTTCCTCTGCCTATAGATTTATTAAGTTCCTCTTTTTGTCATAATGGTTATTTTCTGCTATTCTTATCACAACTGAGTGCTTGTAAAGTAGAATATGTAATTATCCACCTAGTTGTTTTGTCTAAATGATACTTGTTCTGTCTGCTTCTGGTTCAGATTCCAAGGAGGAGACACACATGGTAATGCAATACACAAGAGGTACTTTATTCAAGCTATAGCCTGGGTCCCCATAAGAAGTGAAAGACCTCAAGCATTGTGTGAGCCTGGTTTATATAGAGGGGATAGAGGAAGTGGGTGGGTTGTCCTGACACCCAGGCACCGAAAGGGAAGACACATCATTCTTAGCCTTTGCTACCCAGATGTTTAACATATGGTCATGGTGACCTAGGTTAGGTCAGTGAACCCAGAGATCCTCGTGAGACCTGAAGTTCTGAGATAACATATCCTTGTGAACCTACATAAATAAGGACATGTCACCCTTAGTTCATGGGACAAGGGGCCCATTAGGGGGTCATCTGGAGGGCAAGTTCCCATGACATCAGTCTGTTTCTTCATTCCCCACTTCATTTTAGGGAAATGAGGAATCCTACTCATGGGAATGGAGTCCTCTTGGGGCATTGATGTCCTTTAAGAGAAGATATTGCTGTCTTAGGACCATGAGTTTGACTGTGTTAATCTGGTCTTTCACAAAATGGACCAAGCGATTGGGCATTGTAAAGGCCAAAAGCCAGAAGGAGGATGAGAATGGCAAAGGGTCCTATAAGGGTGGAGATCAGGGTGATGAGCCAGGGGGATCGATTAAGGATTTTCTGGTACCAGGGCTCAGCCTCAATTCATGCCCTCTGGCATTGCTCAAGGCTTTTCTTAAGTTCTGCTAGAGATTCCCTAGCAATCGCTGTGTGGTCTGGTAGAAGAAGCATTCTTCCTTAAGCAAGACACACAGGCCTCCTTCTTGGAGGAATAGAAGATCCAGCCCCCACTGATTCTGAAGCACTACTTCTGTGAGGGAAGTGATGGATTTCCAAGGACTATTCAATGCAGCGGAGGTCAGTATCAACCACAAAATGTAGGGAGCTTAGGTCTGCTTTAAAGGAGAGAATAGAGGCTATCCCCATTCCAAACCCTGCCAAGCCAAAAATAGATGCGAGGGTCACAGCTAGGACTGGTTGATGGTGTCCTTGAAGGTGTGGAGGTTGCCACCAAGCGATTAGGCAGGAGTTCATCATTACTGTGATAGAGGATTCAGGGTAGGACTATAACTAGCATACAGTATTCCTGGGACAAGGAAGCTATTGAAATACAGGCGTAAGGTCCATTCTCGAGTAAGCCCATTGGGTTCCATGGGGTGGAATGAGATACTTAGCTGAGGGCTTAGGTGTATCAGGGATGCAAGTAGAAGGGGCAAGGGTAAGATTCCCAACACAGATGCCAGAACCCGTGATAGACTAGAGGGTAAGGCCAACCTTCCAGTCTCCCCCCAGTCACACTCGGGAGGAGAATCGTTCTGGGAGGAGTTGTAGCTGGCATTTAGGGCCATGGGGTCACAATAGTGGGGGAGGGCTGCTCTCAGGCAAAGCCAGCAATGAGAAGTAAGGTTGGGGAAGGTTCTATTTAGGGAATGATAAGATTCTTCAACTATGGGCCACAGGGGGCTAAGAATAACAGGGGAATACATAGGAAGGTTGGGGGGCTGGGGGTCACATGGTAGGATTTGGTCCAGCAGTGGCTGAGGTCAGATTTGGTCCAGCAGTGGCTGAGGACTGATTTGGTCCAGCAGTATTTGGGGCTCTGGGTATGACCGGGGGCCGCAAGGCAGGGTTCGGTCCAACAGCGGCTGGGGCTCTGGGTATGGGTGATTTTTTGATGAGTAAAAGACCACCTGGGTCAAATCCATCCAAATAGTAACAGAATCCTCAAGTTTTTCCCGTCAACCAGCTATCATGGGTGGGTTGGATTATAGTGAGGTTGAGATACTGGCAGTTCCCCCTGTTGAATGGTCAGGTGTGTCCTGTCGAATCAACCTCACATGTGGTACAGCCATAAGAGTCCCATCTGAGTGTGAGCCATGGGTCAGAAACCCCAGGAACCCAGTTGGTGGCAAGGGTCTCAAAGTCCCAGTAAGCACAATAATAGTGATGGGGTTGGTTTCAATAAGATCTATCGGTATTTGAAGTGGGGCAGAGATAGTATCCACGCTGGTTCAGGCAAGGTTTTATGGGGGCCAAATCACAAGGGTAAGTTGTGAAGGAAGGGGCTCCTGATGTAGTGACGGACTTGATGTCACCCTGGTCTTCCCATCTCTGCAGAGTCCATTGCCAGGGTTGATGGGGATTAGGAGATTCTTGTGCTGAATTATGGGGTTGGCAGAGCAGGAAGTACAGAAACAGCAGGAGCCACATTTCTACAGGTCACTTGGAGCTTGAGTGGATTGGATGGGTGTTTATGGATAGTCTAGGAGTCAGTGTGTGGCAAGTCAGCAGGTGTTGCTTTCCGGATATGGGAATGGTGTATCCAGGGTCCAATCCTGTCCACTTTGAGTCCTGAGGAACAAAGAGAGTTACAAAAGGGTCCATCCACTGGGGCTGTCAGGAGCCTTTCTGATATCTTTTAACTCACACCCAGTTGCCAGGTTGTAAGGATGAGGGTCATAAGGGGCAGGATGAAAGAGGTCCTTGACTCAAGGCCAAAGGTCCTTCTGAAAATGTGCTAGACTCAGCACCATAGGCCGTAGTTCAGGAGGTATGTTTCTTCCTCTTAGGTTTGGGAGTGTGGGAAGAATGGGGGGGTAGGGAATCATAAAGGATTTCATAAGCAAGGTTAAGAATGAGGGTCCCAACAGGAACTATATGAACACAACTACAAAACACTCGCCACACAACTAAAACTAGACTTGAGCAATTGGAAAAACATTAACTGCTCATGGGTAGGACGAGCCAATATAATAAAAATGACCATCCTGCCCAAACTTATTTATCTATTTAGTGCCATACCCATGGAACTCCCAAAAAATTTCTTTACTGATTTGGAAAAAAACCATAACAAAGTTCATTTGGAATAACAAAAGATCAAGGATATCCAGGGAAATAATGAAAAAAAAAAACACTAATGAGGGGGGCCTAGCAGTCCCAGACCTCAAACTATATTACAAAGCAGCAGTCATCAAAACAATTTGGTACTGGCTAAGAGACAGAAAGGAGGATCAGTGGAATAGACTGGGGCAAGTGACCTCAGCCAGATAGTATACGATAAACCCAAAGATCCCAGGTCTTGGGACAAAAATTCACTATTTGATAAGAACTGCTGGGAAAATTGGAAGACAGTGTGGGAGAGATTAGGAATTGATCAACACCTGACACCCTACACCAAGATAAATTCAAAATGGGTGAAAGACTTAAACATAAAGAAGGAAACCATAAGTAAATTGGGTAAACACAGAATAGTATACATGTCAGACCTTTGGGAAGGGAAAGACTTTAAAACCAAGCAAGACATAGAAAGAATCACAAAATGTAAAATAAATAATTTCGACTACATCAAATTAAAAGGCTTTTGTACAAACAAAACCAATGTAACTAAAATCAGAAGGAAACAACAAATTGGGAAAAAATCTTCATAAAAACCTCTGACAAAGGTTTAATTACTCAAATTTATAAAGAGCTAAATCAATTGTACAAAAAATCAAGCCATTCCCCAATTGACAAATGGGCAAGGGACATGGATAGGCAGTTTTCAGATAAAGAAATCAAAACTATTAATAAGCACATGAAGAAGTGCTCCACATCTCTTATAATCAGAGAGATGCAAATCAAAACAACTCTGAGGTATCACCTCACACCTAGCAAATTGGCTAACATGACAGTTATGGAAAGTAATGAATGCTGGAGGGGATGTGGCAAAGTAGGGACATTTATTCATTGCTGGTGGAGTTGTGAATTGATCCAGCCATTCTGGAGGGCAATTTGGAACTATGCCCAAAGGGCGATAAAAGAATGTCTACCCTTTGATCCAGCCATAGCACTGCTGGGTCTGTACCCCAAAGAGATAAGGGACAAAAAGACTTGTACAAAAATATTCATAGCTGCGCTCTTTGTGATGGTCAAAAATTGGAAAATGAGGGGATGCCCATCAATTGCGGAATGGCTGAACAAATTGTGGTATATGTTGGTGATGGAATATTATTTTGCAAAAAGGAATAATAAAGTGGAGGAATTCCATGGAGACTGGAACGACCTCCAGGAAGTGATGCAGAGTGAGAGGAGCAGAACCAGGAGAACATTGTACACAGAGACCGATACACTGTGGTACAATCAAATATAATGAACTTCTCCATTAGTGGCAGTGTAATGTCCCTGCACAATCTGCAGGGATCAAGGAGAAAAAAACACTATCCATAAGCAGAGGACAAACTGAGGGAGTAGAAACACCGAGGAAAAGCAACTGCCTGACTACAATGGCTGAGGGGACATGACAGAGGAGAGACTGTGAGCGAACACTCTGATGCAAATACTAACAACATGGCAATGGGTTCAAGTCAAGAACACATGTGATACCAGTGGAATCACGTGTCAGCCACAGGGTGGGGGTGGGAGGGAGGAAAAGAAAATGATCTTTGTCTTTAATGAAAAATGCATGGAAATGATCAAATAAAATACTATTAAAAAAAAAAAAGAATGAGGGTCCCGGGGTATTCTGGGCTCGGAACAAGGCCAAGGGAAAGAGGGTCACCCAGTTTACACCAGTCTCAAGGACCAATTTGTTTAAAGTCTCCTTAATTGTTCTATTCATCCTCTCTACCTGACCTGAACTCTGGGGATTATATTCACAATGCAACTTCCAATTTGTCCCCAGAGCTGTGACCACCCCTTGTGTAATTTTATTCATGAAAGCCAGACCATTGTCTGAGGCAATGGTCTCAGGTAACCCATACTGAGTGATGATTTCTTTAAGAAGCTTCTTTGTAATTATTAATGCAGTTTCAGTCTTAGTTGGAAACACCTCTGGCCATCCTGAGAAGGTGTCAACTAGAACAAGGAGATAATTAAACCTAAACTTTCCTGGTTTTATTTCAGTAAAGTCAACTTCCCAATGTTGTCAAGGCCTTTGTACCCTTATTCTCTGAGCATTGTGTTTATCAGGTTTGGTTGCATGGAGGAGTTGGCATGCTGTGCAAGAGTCAACCAGCCAGTGAAGGAATTGGCTTCTCTCTCTATAATTGAGTTTGCCTTTGTCCAAGAGTTGGGCGAGTTTTTGGTCTCCTAGGTGGGAGAGGTGGTGCAAATGGGTAGTAAGGAGCTGCCGTAATGCCTCTGGAAGGAGCAGATTCCCTTTGGGGTAACAGTACCAAGCCCCCTCTGCTTGTCCTAGGCAGCTCTTAATCCAAGTAAGGTCTTCCTCAGTATATTGGGGTTTTCCATCCAGTGGTGGTGGGATGGTAGTTGCAGTGATGATCATGACTTGTTCCCGAGCTGCCTGTTTGGCCGCCCAATCTGCCAATCTGTTCCCTTGGGCCTCCAAGGAGTCTCCCTTTTGATGCCCAGGAATATGTGCCACAGACACTGCTTTTGGATCCCAAACTGCCAATAGGAGATCCTGGATTTCAGGAAGATTATGGACTGGGGCTCCACCAGAGGTAACAACCCCCTTTCCCAATATATTGGGGCATGCACATGTAGGGTGACAAAGGCATAGGTGCTGTTGATATATACTGTGGGTCTTTTCCACTCTGCCTTCCTAAGGGCTTGCATTAGGGCAAGCAACTCAGCTTTTTAGGCTGAGGTCCCTTTGGGTAAGGCTGCTGCCCACACAGTCTGCTGCATTCACGATGGCTGCTCCAGTCAAGCAATGCCATTTTCAAGAAAGCTGCTGCCGTCTGTGAATAGGATTAGGTCATTGTTTGGAAGGGGTTTGTCTTGTAACCCAGGTCGAGCAGTGATTGCTTCCGCTAAAACCTCTCCATAATCATGTATAGGGGCCAGACTGATAGGAGATAGTTTGGGCAGTAGGGTAGCTGGGTTGAGTGAAGAGATGATCCTGAACGAGATGCGTGAAGTATCTTTTAACAGTGACTGGTAATGTGCCAGTCTGGTGTGTGAAAACCAGTGGCTCAGTGGCTGTTTCAATACCCCTTCAATAGCATGGGTGGTAGAGAGAATTAGAGATTGTCCATAAGTCAGTTTGTCAGCATCCTTAGTTAACAAGGCAGCTGCGGCTACAGGGCGAAGACAAGGGGGACACCCAGCAGCTACGGGGTCAAGGTGTTTTGAAAGACATGCCACTGGTCTATTCCAGGGCCCTAACCTTTGGGTTAACACCCCTTTTGCAACCCCATGTTTCTCCTAGATAGAGTTAGAAGGGTTTTTTGGGATTTGGAAGTGTTAGAGCTGGAGCCTCAAGCATGGCCCTACAGAGGTGTTGGAAGGCCTTTTCGGCCTGTGAGGTCCATTCCCAGTCTGGCGATTCTCTGGTCAGATTGTATAAAGGCTGCGCAATTTCAGCAAAGATGGGTATCCACAATCTGCAATGCCCCACAGAGCCAAGGAACTCACAGAGCTGCCAAGCTGTGGAGGGACATGGAATGTGCAGAATTGTATCTTTCATGGCTTGAGTTAGACATCTATGGCCACGTTTTAGTTTATACCCAAAGAACTTGACATTCTCACTGGACCAGGGATGCCTTTTTGGCACTCACATGGTAGCCTAAGTTGTCCAAGGTCTTTAAAAGAGATAGGGTGGCTTGCTCGCAATCATCTGAGGTGTGGGCAGCCAAAAGAAGATCGTCCACATATTGGAGGAGGGTGACCTCAGGGTGGGTAGTTCAAAAATCTTGAAAGTCCTGAGCCAGGGCTTCACTGAACAGGGTGGGGCTACTTTTGAATCCCTGGGGTATTCTAATCCAGATGATTTGTCCAGAGATCTGGGTACTCTCATTAAACCATTCAAATGCAAAAATTGGCTGACTGGAGGGTGCCGGGGTAAGGTGAAGGTGATCTAGAGCAGTATACCAGGTCAAGGTGGGAGAGAGGGAGCCGAGTAAGGTGTAGGGGTTAGGCACAGTTGGGTGTTTGTCCTCAACTCTAGCATTCATTTCCCTTAGGTCCTGGACTGGGTGGTATTCTATCCCTCCTGGCTTCCAGATCGGTAGTAAGGGAGTATTCCAGGGGGAGTGAGAAGGTACCAGGATACCCAAGTTTAGGAATCTGTTGATCTGAGGGGTAACACCTCTTTCGGCCTCCTGAGTCATAGGGTATTGTTTAATCTGAATAGGCGTTGCATCTGGTTTTAAGGTGACAATGATGGGGGGTCTGTTTTTGGCTAGACCTACCCCAGAGAGCTCCACCCATACCCCAGGGACCCAATCCACCCATAATATATAGATGGAAGCTGGTGGTTACGAGTAGAGGGGCTCATAAAGGCGGTATTCTTCTGGGAGGGTTAAAGTCAAGATCTCTAAGGGGGTTCCAATATTTTCCATGACAGAAACTGCCGAGTCTGTAAAATGAATGTGGGCCACAATTTTGTGCAAGAGATCCCAGCCCAATAAGGGAGCAGGACTCTCTGGAATAATGAGAAAAGAATGGGATACCAGATAAGATCCTAGATTAATGGAGCGTTTTGTAGTCTAATTATAGCAGTGGTTTCCAGTGGCCCCTTGGACCCAACTAGCCTGTGAAGAAACATGCCCAAGGGGGTTCATAAGGACAGATTTTTCAGCTCCAGTGTCTACAAAAAATTTAACCAGTTTTCCCTCCACTTTAGCAGTTACCTAGGACTCGGGGAGGGATGACAAGTCCTGTCCTCTTCAATCCTCCTCTCCTTGAAGGGCGAGGATATTTTGCTTTCTCTCTTGCCCTCCCCCCCACTCATGACCCCCCGAGGAGTTGAGGGCAATTTTGTGCCCAGTGGCCCTCTTCACCACAGTTAAAGCACCCTTTCCTCTGCCCTGGTAGCCTTTGAGGGACAAGTCTATAGGTTATCCCCTGAGGTTTCAGATTACCCATTAGAGGAGTCTGAGGAGTCTGAACCAGGCTGGTTGCCAGGATGTGGGCCACCTCTCTTTGGCATCTACAGTCTTTCTGCCTCTCTTCCTGCCTGCATTTCTCTTCCCTTTCTTCTCTCCTTTTTTTCTCCTCTTTTTCTTCTAGATTCTTCCTTTTGGCCCTACCCTCCAGAGTTTCTCAGGTATTAAAAACCTTCTCTGCAATTCGTAAGAGGTCAGATATATTCTGTTTCCCTAAACCCTCTGTCTTCTGGAGCTTGCAGTGAATATCTGGTGCCGCTTGGTTAGCAAAGGCTAAAAGGATGGCAGCCTGACTAGTTTTTGCTTGGGGGTCCATGGGGGTATATAGCCAGAATGCCTCTTGCAGATGTTCTAAAAAGGCTGCCAGACTTTCATCCATCCCTTACCTAACTAAATTAGCCTTGGCCAAATTAGTGGGTTTACGGTCCGCCGCTGGGAAACCAGTCATGAGAATCTGGCAATAGACACGGAGATGCTCCCTACCTTCAGGTTGCTCAAAATCCCAATTGGGATGAGTGAGAGGGAAGGCTTCTTCAATGAGGTGTTGCTGGGTCTTGCGATGGCCTTCAACCTCATTAGGCACATTTCTGTGGGCCTCCACAGATGCGTTCATGCTCTTTAAGGATGAAAAGGACCTGTAAAAGCTGCTGACAATCATTCCAAGTGGGACTGTGGGTAGACATAATAGATTCATATAGATCGATAAGTTTGTGAGGCTCCTGGGAAAAAGGAGGGTTTGGGGTCTTCCAATTATAGAGGTCACTAGAGGAAAATGGCCAATATTGGTAAAGACAGGGGGCCTCTGGAACTGAAGGGCCCATGACCTGCACAGGTACGATGACACTAGTAGAAGAAGGTTTCTCAGCCTCGGGGTCTGGGGTTGATGCCCTCCCTCTTCCCCTTGTGTGACTTTTTGGGAGACTAGAGTAGGGGCTAGTAGCTGTGACTGACTTCCCTGGAAGATGATTTAGATCAGGATACAAGGGGGTATAAGGAGGCAGGGAAGGATTGGGGGGAGGGGGGAGTATTGTCTGAATCCTGTAAAACTGGTTTCTTGGGTGAGGAATGGGGAGAAGTGGTTGCCTGTAGTTGTAGGACCAGAACTCGGGGAGAGTCCTGCCTTGTGGGAGGGGTAGGCAAGGGGAAGGTTGCTAAGTTTATAGGAAAGGCTGTAACCACAATGGTGAGTTCAGAGCCAGATCCAGCTAGGTGATTATATATGGGGCCTGATCTGGGTGACTGGAGGGTCCAGGGTCCAGGATACAGGAAGTGAGGCAGAAGATGACCCCCAAGTTAAAGGTGCCTCCCTTTGGCCATCCAAGCTCAAGGGTAGACCAATTCAAATCACAATAGGTGACAAGGTGTCCCTTCTTAACAGTGAGGGAGAGATTCTGGGCTTGCTCCTTAAAGATGGAGAAGTGAGCCAGGACCATATCTAAGGGGGTTGATGTCTATTGTCCCATGAGGACTATTAAAGGCCCAAATATAGAAAGCCACACGAGACAAACAATAAAGGCCAGACAACAAATAGATGTGGAAAACAAACAACAGAGATACAGACTTTCACTAGGTTTCGGGGCAGGCAAAAGTACACTCCCCTGACCCCAGGGGCTTATCTTAAAGATCCTATTCCTCAGCACCTCTGCCAGAATGGAAATTTTTCACACTCACTGTCTAACAGTGCTCCTTAGGACTCATTGGATCCTCAGAGGACTCGAACCTCTGTTGCAGGGACCCAGTCCCTGTCCCAAGTACAACTTGGGCAGGGGGCCTCTAACCACCCCTAAGTTTCTGTCCCAAGACCACCTTGGGTGGGGGGCCTCTAACTACCCCAAAGTTCCTACTGAGCTATCTTAACAAATCCTCTAGAAGAGAAACCTCTCAGTCTCTCTAAACAACACTTCCGCTTCCTGGCCTTTCTGACCCGGCCCCTCGTGGGACTCAGGAACAGCGTACTTGGCAGGTCCTCACTCAGAAACAGATGAAAGGGGGCCTTTATAGATCTGACTTGGCAATAGGCTGTCTCCTTATAATCAGAGGAGCACGGAATCTGTCAGCCATTTAGCCATATGCCACAATCCAGACTCTCCCTTCCCCATACACATTTACACAGATAGACACACTCAGATTTCCCTTCAAGGATACAAATACCTTTTCCACTGTGTGGTCCAAACCTTTGGAATCCCTGAAAAGCCCCCAAATGTTCTGTCTGGTTCTGGTTCAAATTCCAAGGAGGAGACACACACGGTAATGCAATACAAAAGAAGTACTTTATTCAAGCTATAGCCTGGGCCTCCACAAGAAGTGAAAGACCTCGAGCATTGTGTGAGCCTGGTTTATATAGAGGGGATATATAGAAGTGGGGGGGGTTGTCCTGATACCCAGGTGCCAAAAGGGAAGACACATCGATCTTAGCCTTTGCTACCCAGATGTTTAACATATGATCATGGTGACCTAGGTCAGGTCAGTGACCCCAGAGAACCTTGTGAAACCTGAAGTTCTGAGATAACATATCCTTGTGAACCTACATAAATTAGGACATGTCACCCTTAGTTCTTGGGACAAGAGGCCAATTAGGGGGTCATCTGGAGAGCAAGTTCTCATGATATCAGTCTGTTCCTTCACACTGAGCAGATAAGAAGTTACTTTTGGAGTCAGAGGACCTGAGTTCAATTCTGTTCCTGCCCCTTCTTATGGGTTCTCAATCAAAATACTTAAACTTTCTAGTTCTTAACCTTACTAATTCTAATCAAAGAAACCTGTGATCTCTGAACAAATTCCCACCTGACTGCATTCCTTTGGATTTTTCTATCATGCCCTTAAGAACCCCATCCACTTGCAAGATCACATCAGTCTTGGTTCACATACCTCATCAGTACCCTCTGATCCTGTGACCTCTCTGATTGGAGAGTAAAGTAGAGGGAGTTCTTAGAAGCTCCATTAAAGGAGGGTACTTATGTTGTGGGAGGCTTTAGGTGAGCCCCTGGAGTTCAGGACGGGTACCCTTTGCAAGAATGCAAGAATCCAAAACTTAGCTTAAAAATAAAAAAAGAGTTATTAATTTAGAGAGTAACGTTGAAAAGTCAGGAAACAGGCTCAAGTGTGGACTCTGCCTCCCCAAAGGGATGGATTCTGGGTCTTTTTATACCCCATTGGCAATATATGCTATAGAACCAGAGTAGGGTATGAATTCAGGCAGAAGTTGGGTGTTGGTCTCCTGATCAGGTTAAGAGCAGTTTTATGTACTGAAGACATAGGGTTTTGTGAGAATTAAAATTAACATACAATAACAAGTATTATATTTATAATATTTAATAAAATAAAAACTAGAGTTAAAAGAGAGCTAACTAACGCAAGCCACAAGAAAGAAAAGAGGAAGAGAGGGTGGAGACACCAAACCATATACAAATGTGACCCTGTACATTGGTGGAGAGAGGAGAGGAATTCTGGGAAATATTGAAGGACTTCTGGGAGATTAAATCTAAATTATTAAATTAAGTCAAAATTATAATTTACAGTTTGTCCGGGAATAGCTTAGGGGACAAGTCAGTATCCTATATTACAACCTGATGGTTTGGGACATAACCAGAGTATGTAGAGCTGTGTCCATCTCAAAATCTATGGGAAAATTTAAGGGGAATATTTCTCTTAGGGGAATTTTTAATTGTGAGTCTTTGATGTTCAGGGTCACTTTTCCCTCAGCATTAACAAGAATGTAAGGAAGAAGAGGGATTTTCCTATGTACAGTTTGACCTGAAGCACTTCTATAATTTGGTGTGTATAAAGGGAAACCCAGAGTCCCATGTCATTTAGACCAGGTATCTCTTCATTTTCCATCCAGCTGTTTTCCTTTTGACTTGTCTGCCCCACACCCTTAGTAGTACCTTTCTCCTTTCCAGCTTCATTTTGTGGGTTGCCTTCTCAATTAAGCTCCTTAAGGTCATAGACTTTATTTCTTATTCTATTCTCAATACTTAGCACAGTGCCTGGCACATAACAGGTATTTAATAAATGTTTATTGATTGACTATTTATTGATTAAATTTGGCTTTAAATGTACATGGTACTATATACTATATATGTAGACACATGTACATAATATTTACAATTAAAAACATTGGGCTTATCTGTCATTTAGTCATCATGTAGACATAATAATAGTCTTTTAGTGTATGATCTGCCAATTTCTGTTTGAGATGTTTTTATCTACCAAGTATCTTCTTTATTCAGTTCCTTAGAAAAAAATGATAAAGCTCTCTCAAGCTCCCCAGTCGAGCTATCCCAGGATGTCAAATGGCATTGTGACCCTCCAAATAAGAACCTACAACCACCTAGCTTGTGCCTATGAGCCTACTTGACATATTTTCTTTTAATAACTCAAAGCTGAATGTTGAGTGATCCTGAAATTAAGGTCAGCTTCTGGTGGTTGTTTATATCAGCTGTCAGAATGTAGAATAAAAAATGGCTTTTATGGGTTTGCTTTTTATTGTTTTCCAGGGCAATGTCACTTTTTCCTGCTCAGAACCACAAATCGTTCCCATCACGTTTGTCAACTCCAGCAGCAGTTATTTGTTACTGCCCGGCACCCCCCAAATTGATGGGCTCTCGGTGAGTTTCCAGTTTCGAACTTGGAACAGAGATGGTCTGCTCCTGTCAACAGCACTGTCAGAGGATTCTGGAATCCTGCTGCTCTATCTAGAAGATGGCTTGCTGAGGCTTGTTATCCAGAAAATGACAGAACGCTCCATGGAAATCCCCACAGGTATCTTATCCTTCTCATATCCTAGTTAAATGTGTTTTTTAGTCATCAAACTAATCTTACCAAAAAGTTTTGATATGAATTCAAAAGGAGAGCCACCCATCACAGAGACAAATGATTGCTGTCTCTTTTTCAGGCCTTTTTAAATCTGAATTTTAGCCTTTAGGAATGGCAGCCAATCAATCATTCATACATTATTCAGGTACTTTACTACTCTATTTTTAATTAATTCTTTTAGTAATTGCTGGGTGTTTAATATGTCCAGACTCATACTGTATGACATGGCAGTACATTATGGTACAAATTAAAAAAAATAAAAGAAGGAAACTGTAGAATTAAAGGTGAAGCAAATTATAAGGATATTGATAAACAGCTAGTAAGTGAACTATAAATTTGAACAAATCAATAGAAAAGATTTTATCATGACTTGTTATCATAGATCCATAAATCCATGGTCCAAAAACACTATTTTAAAATATTATTTTTATTGTCTTTAGCAGCCTTTCTCTTTGTCCTTTGGGCATGATGAGTTATTTTTTAATTACTTCCTTTCAATTAGCATTTACTTTTTCTCTTTCTCATCATCCCTTACATGTATATTCAGAGACATTTTAGGAATTGTTCATTAGAAACAGAGATGGACAATAACCTACTCAGGGTCATTATAGGATTGTCCTAAGAAATGTGACTTTAACCTTAGTTCCTCTTTTTAATAGCTACATAAACAGCATTGCATCTTTTACTCATGTTTGTACAGTTTACTGGTAGTTAGTGATGGCTCAGAGTGGGGAGGGATTCATCTTTTCTGATATATAGATTTCACCTTGAATTGTGCTTCCTTTAAATAAAGTTTATGATGTTCTCTTAAATTATGGAGGAGGAGGGTAAATTTACTGAAACAGTATCTCTCTGCATGAAGAACAGCAAGTAAAGAGATCTGTTTTTTAATTTAAGTTTCATCTCTGACCATGTGACCTTGGTTATTGTACCTCAGCATTTCCAGAAGAAGAATGTAAATAATAGCTACTTCTATCCAGCAGTAATAAATTGAGAAACAAAGTCAAATAATGCTGAGGGCTAACTAACCAAAGAGACCTTAATAAAGTGAGATTTCCTTTTATTCAACACATTTTAATTGAATGACTCATAATGTTCATCCACTCAAGTTCCCCTTTGATACTTCATTCTAATGTAAAGGTGAAAAAGGATCCTAGAAGTCAATGCTAACTATGGTCTAGCAGGTCATACCAAGGGTAGATAGGCTTTGAATATTTGACCACTGATGGACTGTATTTTTATTTTCTATGAACAAGATTAAAAAAAGGAGTAATTTTTCCCATTTCACAATAGGATGATGAATTTTTCAGCCACAATAATTTTTGATGATGTTTTATTTTTTCCTTATTACATATAAAAGCATTTTTACATGTTTTCTAAAATGTTGAGTTTCAAATTCTCTCCCTACCTCCCTCCCTCTCCCCAGGTGATAACCAATTTTAGGTAGATTTTACACGTTTGAAGCCATGAAAATATATTTCCATATTAATCATATTGAACCAAAATAATTCTTTTTTTAAACCCTTACCTTCTGTCTTAGAATCAATACTATATATGGGTTCCAAGGCAAAAGAGTGCTAAGGGTTAGGCAATGGGGGTTAAGTGACTTGAACATGGTCACAGTCTGAGGACAGATTTAAACCTAGGACCTCCTGTCTCTAGACCACCAAATAATTCTTAAATATAATCTACTAAAAAATACAGATTGTCAAATGCATTGATGAAACGAATGCTGATAAAGGTGAAATTGTGAATCCCTAAAAGTTTTAAAATATTGACATAGCTATTTTTCAAGAGAGATACGAGCAAAATATAAGATATGCCTCCTTTTTTTCTAGAAGCTTCCTGTTGTAGATTGTCTCAAAAAGAGTCATGGGGGCACACAAAATTCAGAAGAAATGAAAATCAATGTAGTGGTGCCCTAAAAAGACCACATAGAGGAGAATAATTCTTGAGACAAAGATAAGATTTAGATTTGTAAAAATAAAGTAGGACATCCTACATGATGGGAAAAGCAAGGCCAAAGCTGGGAGTCTGGAGAGAATTTGGTAGATTTGGGTGAATAGTGGAAGAATTGTCTTATTGAAGGAAAAACTTTGACGTTAGAAAGCAAAAGACCAGATTTTTATCCATTTGGGTGTGACATATAGCCTTGAGCTAAACTATGAAAGTATTTTAAGCTTTACCTAAAAAACCTGAATTTGAATGGGTCTTCCTGTGAGGATTGCTAAGATATAAGAATAATTTCCATGACCCAGAAGAGTATTATGATAAGTTTTCATGTTTTTAATTAGGTTCAGAAATCATTGAGTATTGCAAAAGTTTCCCCTAATAAACCAATCAAACATTTAAGTTCTTTTAGTGTAGCACATGAGTCATTTATCCAGGCACTGCAGATACAGTTATGAACACAAAACTGTATTTGCCAGTAAGGAGCTTGCAATATAGCAGGGAAGGGAACATCAACATATGTGGCTGCATATAAAATGCAGACGAAGCAGATTTAAGCTTTTGGAGTGGAAAAGGATCAGAAAAGGCCTACGGCAAAAGGCAATACTTCAGAGCTTCTTAAAGCATGTTTTTGAAGAGGTAGGGACAGGAAGAGAAACATCACAGTCAATGAAAATTCAGGAAACCAATTTCAGAGTTATACAAGTCTGAGCTCATACTCCCTGGATTAGCAAAGAAAAGTAAAAAAAAAAAGTCTCCAAATTGTTTCTTTCTACTTGGTGAGATTCTTGAACATGGAATCTTGTAGGCCCCAGGTAAAAAATGCACTTTTAATATTATGTGGGACTTAGTGGCACTTTGCTCCAAAACATCCAGGTGCTAGTTGTATTATTAAATGAACCTCTGTCCATTAAAGCAGTTTTATGACTTGGAGAAAAAAACTTGTAAAAGCTGTCATATTCCCCCAGTGTCTGACAAAAAGAAAAAAAAAAGCCATTCACCCCTTCTTATTTGCCTCATGAAAAGTGCTCAAGGAAAAATGATTTTTTTTCCTAATTAGCAATACACTTCAGCTAACATCTGGCAAGGAATATAGCTGAATACTCTTTCCATTGTACCTTTCCTCCATTTGGGAGATGATGAACTTTCTGGTCATTTCTTCTAAATTGCTGAAGGTTTTTTCTTTTACTTCCCATAGCCTAGATTATTGTCAGAGCGATTTACTTGTCAAGAGGGACAGATTCTTCTGTCCAGATTTAAAGAGCCAGTGTATCCTTACTTTCAAGAGATAACTTGAATATAGAAAGCTTGGTAAGCTCTATTTCCATCACTATAAAATGGAAATAATAAGTAACACCTACTTTCCAGAGCTGATGTAAGAATAAAATGATAGGTACAATTTGTATAGCACTTACTGGTCCCTGATATACATTACAGGTACTTATTGCTTATTTCTTTCCTTTCTTCCTTCCATCTATTGATAGAGACTTTGAGGAAGTACCTGAGCAACAATTCTGGATATAGTTTATACTTGAAAAAATTAAAAAAGGAAACCAACTAAGTGGTCTCCTTTATGTGCAGAATATCAGAGAAGGGAGTCCTATGTCTCAATAGGCAATTGGTTGTCCCACTAATTTATGAACCTCACAAGAAGTAAAAATAATTATCAAAATAGAAATGTGGTTGGAATAGGAATCAAGATGCAAAGGACATCTGAGACTTTCCCTGATTTTCACAAAAAAAGAAGAAAGAAATGATAACTAAGAAAATCTTCAATTGCACATTTGTGAGCACTTGATTCCTATTTCCAGCCTTTCAAATATTGTACATGATTTTCCTTATACTGTTTTAGGCTCTTTGCATTAGAAATAAAAAGATAGGCTCAAAGTAAATTCATTCTTAAAATAGTTGCTATCTGAATTTAGTTGTTACAGTGGATGAAGTAAGAACATGATCAAAAGTCCCCTCCCTGCTTTTTCTGTTCAACATTGCAGTTATTCTTCTTTTTCTCTTTTCATCTGTCCCCTTCTTCTAGTACTTATTTATATGTATTTGTATGAGGGTCAGGACATCAACAACATGTATTCCTAGAATCTTATATGTTGTTATTTTTTAAAAATTCATATCTGAGGGAAATCTGCTATATACTTATATCTGGAGGGCTTTATTTACTTATAATTGCATCAAAACATCATAGGCTTAGAGAAGGAAGGGAACTTAGATTTATCTATTTAATCCAGGCCTTCATTTTTTAAATAAGGAAAATGACACACAATATACAACATCAAACAGGCCACAAATGATAGTACTAGAACCCCTAATGTGTTAAGGGAAACTAAGATTTGAAGATGGGTATAATCTTTGAAGCTAACATCAAGCTGCATGTGGGAAATTTGTCACCCTTCACCCCATCCATTAGTAAAAAAATACACTTTGTTGTGATATTATGGGCTCACACTTAAAGATATCAAGTAGCATTTAAATAAGTAGTCCTCACAGCAATATCTGAAAAGTTGCTTCAATGGAGAGGAAATTGAACAAAACACCTTCAAATTCTAAGATTCTGCTGTTCATTGAAATCTAGGACAGAGACCCAATCAGAGCTAAATGAAACCATAAATAAGAGATGAGACAATTTCAGGAAAGAATAGATTAAAAAAGGTTGACATATTCAGATTTTATATTGTAGATAATGAGGAGCCACTGCATCCTTGTCAAAAGGGCAGCCATATTCCAGTATGTCACTTGACAAAATAGGCAAACCTGTTATTTAGTAGGTCACAATACTTGAGGATTTAGAGCTAGAAAGGATTTAAAAAATTATTTATTCCATACTCCTTTTGCTGATGAGTAAACTAAGACTCAGAATGATAAATAATTTGGTCAATGTCACATAGATAAAAAAATAAGGAAACCCAGTTTTCATAACTCCAAAATCTTAAGTATTTTCCTTACTAATATTTACCTTTATAAGGACGGGGAATTAACAATTATAAAAACAGAACTTTATAAAACATGAAGAATAATGGTAAACATCACATGTATACTTTTCCCCCAATATGTTTTTGTTTAATTATTTCTCAATTACATGTAATTTATTATTATTATTAATTTAAATTTTGAATTCCAAATTCTCTCCCCTCCATCTCTTTCACCAATCGATATTATACATGTAAAGAAATACAAAATGTTTTTCTATATTAGTCATGTTGCAAAAAAAAAAAACAGCCAAAAAAAACATAATGCAAAAACTATACTTTGATCTGCATTCAGGACCCATCAGTTCTTTTTCCTTGAGTTAGATGACCTTTTTCATCATAAGACTTTTGTAATCCATAGTTGATCGCTGTAGAATAATGTCATTAGAGTGTACAGTATTCTTCTGGCTGTGCTTATTTAACATTATATAATTTTATTTGAGTCTTCCCAAATTTTTCTGAAACTATCCTGTTCATTATTATTTTTTTCTTTTTTGTTTCTTTTAATTTAATCTGGACACTCATCTATTCTTTTTTTTTAACATCTAAACATAATTTTAATGATTTTTTCTGATATTACGTGATCTATTTTCTCTACCTTCCTCATATCATTCCCTGTTCTCCAAATACAGCAGATGATATGATATAGGCTATGTATGTATTATTATATAATACATAATTCCATGTTTGTCATGTGATGAAAGAAGACACAACGCTTAGAATAGAGAGAGGAAATAAAGTGAAAAATATGATTCTTCAGTCTTCATTCAGTCTCTATCAGTTCCTTCTAATGGCAGTAGAGAGTCTTTTTGATCATGAGTCCCTTGGAGTTTTTCTAGACCTTGTATCATTATTGATAATAGTTCAATAATTCACTATTGATCATTGTATGCTATTGTTTTTATCATGTATAACTAACTTTCTTTTGGCTCTGCTCATGTAAGTCTGTCTAGGATTTTGGTGATTGTCTTGTTCAGCATCTTTGGGTTAACAGTAGTATTCTATTAAAATCATATACCACAACTTATTCAGCCATTCCCCAGTAGAGAGGTATACCATCAATTTTCAAATCTTTGCTAACAAAAAGCTGGTATAAATATAAAAGAGGTCCCAATAATTACTTTCATTTCATCCTCATTGGTGGTGAATTACTCCTTTACATTTTTCCTAGTAATTTGGTTTTCTTCTTTCTTTTGTAAAATCAAATTAATCAAAGGTTTGCTGTTTTATGTTTTTTCCCATAAAACAAGCTCCTATTTTTTATTCATTGGTTCAGTGGTTTTCTTATATGAAATTTTTATTAATTTTCTTTTGATTTTCAGAACTTCATTTTTGATTAATGCTTAATAGAGGCTTTTTGTTTTTTGTTTTTTGTTTTTTTAATTGTATGCACCATTCATTCATTTTTTTCAGAAATCTATCATATCTGCACATTCTAAAATTCTATTCTCCTTGACTTCTGTATTAGTTTTTTATGGATAGATTTATCTGTCTGATAGAGGAAAGCTAAAGTCCCATGCTAGTATTGTTTTATTCTCAGTTTTCTCCTATAACTATTTAATATTTCTTTTAAGAATCTAGATGCTATGCCATTTAGTGCATATATATTTAGTATTTATATTATTTCATTGGTAATAACTTTTAGTAAAATCCCATTTCCCTGATTAAGTCTTTTAAATATGTTTATTTCTGCTTTGCCTTGTCTGTGATCATGAATGCTACCCCTGGTTGTTTATTCTCTCAGCTGCTGATAATAGATTCAGTATATTTCTTAGAAACAATATATTGTAATTTTTTGGTTTTAATACATTCTGTTATTTGTTTCAATTTTATCGGTGAGTTCATCCCATTTACGTTCACAATTATGATGACATTCTCTATTCCCTTCCATCTTGCTTTCCCCTTCTTTTTATCCTTTCCTCTCTTTCTCTGGTCATCCTATGCCTTCTCAAATATTTTTTTTGCTTCTGATCACTTCCTCCCCCAATTTGCTTTCCCTTCTATAAGACCCCCTTGCTCTAATACCCTTTTCTTCCTACTTTCCTTTATGGTAAGATAGATTTATATACCCAAATAAATATCTATGTAATTACATCTTTGAACCAATAGTAGTAATATGCTCTAGCTCCCCATGTTTCCCTCACTGTAATAAACTTTCTTTTATACACTTTATATTATATGAATTTTTTGTTGTTTCTCTTCATCTCCCTTACCCCTGTGCATCACTCTTTCTCATTCCTTAATTTAATTTTTTAATTTAATTTAATTTTTTCCAGTTACATCTAAGAACAGTTTCCAACATTTTTCAAAGAATTTTGATTCTCGAAATCTCTCCCTTCTTCCCTTATCACCTTAAATATCTCCAGTCCACACTGAGATGTTAAGCAATCTCAAAAAATTTTACATGTACAATCATGTAAACCTTTTCCCCATATTAACCATTTTTGTGGAAGAAAGCTCAACCAAAAAAAAAAACAAAAAACAAAAAACAAACAACAGTGAAAAAAGATTGTTTTCATTTAGATTCAGATTCCACCAGCTTTTCTTTTTAAGCAGATTTTTTATTTATTCTGAGCCCTTTGGGATTACTTTGAATCTTTCTATTGCTAAGAATAGCTAAGTTATTCACAGTTGTTCTTGTGCAGTATTCCTATCCTTGTATATATTGTTCTTCTGGTTCTGTATATTTCACTCTGCTTCACTTCATGTAAGACTTTCTGGGTTTTTCTGAGTTTCTCTTGTTTGTCATTTCTTATAATGAAATGATATTCCATTATAATCATATACTATAAATTACTCAACCTTTTCCTAATTGATGGGTATTCCCTCACTTTCCAATTTTTGACCCCACAAAAAGCTACTTTAAATATTTTTGTACATATAGGTTCCCTCCTTTAAAAAGAAAAAAAAAATATATATATATATATAAATATATATATATATTTATATATTTGGGATACAAACCTGGTAATGCTATTGCTGGGCCAAAGTGTATGTACTGTTTAATTGTTCTTAGTGCATAGGTTCAAATTGCTCTCCAGAAAGATTGAATCAGTTCATAAATCCCCAAACATAGCATTAATATCTCAATTTTACCACATCCCCTTCAATTTTTTTCATTTTCCTTTTCTGTCATAATAGTCAATCTGATAGCTGTGGGGTCGTACCTCAGAGTTGTTTTAATTCTATTTCTCTAATTAATAGTGATTTAAAGCTTTTTTTGCATGAGTATCAGGAGCTTTAATTACTTTGTCTGAGAACTGCCTGTTCTTATCCTTTGATAATTTATCATTTAGTGAATGATTTGTATTCTTATACATTTGATTCATTTCTCTAAGTATTTGAGAAATGAGGCCTTTATTAGAGACTTGTAAAAATTATGTGCCATTATAATTATTTTATTTCCTGTTTTATCTCTGATCACCACCTCCCACAATTTGCTCTCTTTTCTAACAGCCCCTTCTCCCTTTTATTCCCTTTCCCTCCCATTTTCCTTTAGGGTAAGATATTTCTATACCCAGATGCTTGTATATATTCTTTCCATATTGAGTCAATTCTAATGAGAATAAGGATCACATGTTCACTTCCCCACCTCTCCTACATTCCCCACTACTATTTTAGCTCTTTCATACCTCTTTTGTTCATTCATTTACTCCATTCTCTTTTTCCCCCTATTTCTCCACCCAATGTTTTGTTTTTTCATGCCTCAATTTTAATTTTTTGTATTATTCAATCGCATTCAACTTACACCCTTGACTTTTGTTTATATGTATTCTTTCTAACTGCCCTAATGATAAAATTCTTAGAATTTAGAAGAATCATATTACCATGAAAACTGTTTATTAACTATTGATGTCTTGATTCTTCTTTCCTGCTCACCTTTTTATGCTTATGCTTCTCTTTAGTCTTGTATTAAAGAGTCATTTTTTTTTTCATTTAGCTTTGGTCTTTTTATCAGGAATATTTGAGAGTCCTTTAGTTCATTGAATAACAATATTTCCACAGAAGTATTATCCTCAGTTTTGCTGGGTAAATGACTCTTATTTTAAGTCCTAACTCCTTTGCTCTCCGGAATATCATATTCTAGGTTCTTCAATCCTTTGATGTAGAATCTGCTGAAACTTTTTTTAGTATTTCTGTGGCTCCATGATATTTGAATTATTTATTTTTTTAGTTGTTTGCAAAACTTTCTCTTTGATTTGAGAGATCTAGAATTTGACTATAATATTCCTAGGAGTCTTTTGGGGGGGGGGATCTCTTTCAGGAGGTGATCAGTGGATTCTTTCAATTTCTATTTTTCTTTCCAGTTCTAGAATATCATGGAACTTTTCTGTAATATTTTCTTGAAGATGATGTCTAAGCTCTTTTTTTGACCAAGACTTTCACTTTTAGGTTGTCCAATAATTCTTAGATTCCCTCTCTTGGATTTGTTTTTCATGTATATATATATATATATATATATATATATATATATATATATATATATATATATATATATATATATATATATATAAATGAATAGTTATTTCTTTAAATATAAGCCTCTACAAATGTAATGCTAAAGGCACTGTTTGGATACATTTTCACAATGCTCCATTAAAATTTTATTGATGAAAATAAAACTTGTAAACATGTTAAAGGTATTAATGGCATGTTTAGCAATTACTGTGAAGTCTGTAATGAGTTTTTTGTAGTTACTATATTATTCAGGTACATAGCAAAAAAAGGGTTATTAGAAAACATTTGGTTTTAAAAGTCTTACAGAGCTTTAAACTTTACTCATATATATTTATTGCAAGAAAAGTTAAAACAGGCCTTTTTTTAGCCATAGTTTACTCAAAGTTCAGTTATGTACTTTCCTACTTTAAACAAAATGGAAAATATTTTGAGTATCAAACAGTATAATATCTACCCTGTAGATGGCATTTTCATCTAACACTAGTGTGTAAGCAACATGAAAATTATTTTTAAACAATATGTAAAGTCAAAGCTGGTTCTAAATAGCCTCTGCTATTGAAGTCTTAACACATTATATAATAAAAATCATGAGATTTGGCACTAGATTGTATCTAGAACCTGAAGCTATGCTAAAATATGAAGATTTGTCTTTCACTTCATACAGCAATCAAAGTAAAACTTGTCATTGGAAACATATATATATGTGTATATATATATATATACACACATATATATATATATATATTCTTTTTTTTTGCTTCCTTTGACTGTTTCTTGATATCTCGTGGAGACATTAGCTTCCACTTTCTCAATTAAAATTTTAATACGTGATTTTCTTGAATGAGCTTTTGTATCTCCTTTTCCATTTGGCCAATTCTACTTTCTAAAGAGTTTTTTTTTCCTCATTGGAATATTTGTACCTCTTTTTCCATTTAGCCAATTCAGCTTTTTAAAGAATTCTTCTCTTCATAGGATGTTTGTTCCTCTTGCAAATTGGTCTATTTTAGTTTTTAAGATTTTAATTTCTTCAGTATGTTTTATGCTTCCTTTACCAAGACATTGGCCTTTTTTAAAAATAATTTTCTTGTATCACTTTCATTTATTATCCCAATTATTTTCTGCATTTCTTATTTGATTTTAAAAATACTTTTAACCTCCTCCATTAATTCTTTTTGGGCTTACTAGAAATTCACATTTTTTTTTGAGGATTTGGATACAACAGTATTGACTTTCCCTGTTGGGTTTCTTTTCTTATTTGCTCCTATTCAAGGCTTCTTCTTTTCTTTTAATTAAACAAACAAACAAACAACTGTTAGAGTTCTATAACTGTGGTGAAGAGAGAATTTTTCTAAGATTTAGGTCTTTGTGTAGCTGCCTTCCATCTGGTTGTGGGAATCACTTTGCTCTCAGTTCTTCCAAGTTGGTACTATATAAGGAAAGGTGTGTTTAATACTCTCTTGCCTTTAGTCTATGAGTAACCAAAAGCAATTTTTTATGCCTTGGAAATGTGACCAGGGTCCTGTGAAGACTAGATTTAGCTATTTCCTGATTTTAACAATAAAGATACTTAGTCTAACAAAATCAGTGGGGATTTTGAATGTTAAATTACTCTACTCTACTTAGACCATATTTTAGGGGAAGATAAAGTTGTAATCTCCTGATTGAATAATGAAGGTACTTAACTCTTACCTTATAGTGAAACTAGAACTTTAAGTTGTCTATTTTAAGATCTTAATACAAAAAAGTAACTCACAAAAGGTGAACTTAACAAAGAAGTGTTAGGTAACTCAAAGATATAATCTAATCAAAGAAGATGAGAACTCTAAAAGAATGGGCATTTAGAGGAGGGGACACCAGGGTGAAAAGTCTATATATTGGCTCATTTCCTCTCTCCAGTACCTTTTGAGGCGGAGAGTTGGCTGATAACAGCGTGCTGGGCCTTTTTGGCATCATAGCATGGCTACAAACTATCATCTGGTTTGGTGGTGAGTTTCTGACTGAGTTTCCCTCCTTTACTTTTCCAACTTTATCCTCTTAGAAGCCTCTAATCTTCTTCAGAGATCTAGAGGTGGGAATTTGAAACTCCCCCTGGCACAGGCCAGGAAGAAGAAATCGTATCTTCACCCCTTCTCCTTAAATTCCTTCCCTCTATATTAATTAAATTACTGTAAATTTCCAGACTGATGTGGGTATTTTATTTGGGATTTCCTCTGGCAGCCAATTAAATCTAGATTTTAAGTCACAACCCTAAAATTATCTTCACAGTCCCCTGCTGTGGTCCAAAGTGATGACATGTACTAATGTTCTTCCTCACCCTGAGACATACCTCAGGACCACATATGGATCTGCATTTTGGGCAATGCACAAATAGCCTTCACCAAGAACCAGTAAAGGGACCCTTGTAAACTCCTTCTGAGCAGTTATTCAAAAAACCCCTTTTACAATTGAGAGCCCCCAAAATCTTTGCTGCTGAGTCAGGTGCTTCTAAGGCATGTTGCCATGGTGGAGCTTGCCTTAGCTTGCTAATTTATGCTCCATTCCCACTCCAGTGTACTAGCTCTTCTGTGTCAGCCTTCTAAGTCATTTTGGATGAAAAAATTACTTTTTTTAGTATTATGTGGCTCCAAAAGTCAGTTTGAGGTGTTCTTTCCTAGGTTTTGTGTAAGGTAACTTAGTAGAAATCAGATGAGTCTGTGTACCTTTCTGGCCATCTTGGATGCACTCCCAATTTATTTTTTAAAAATTATTCTCTCATAATCAACTGACATCCATAGTAGAGCCCTTCTAACTGTCCTCATAATGATAAAGTGCTTAGGAGTTAAAAAGCATTATCTTTCCACATAGGAATATATCCTGTACAATTTCTCTTCCATGTATATCTTTCTATTCAATTCTGTTCTTTTCATTATAAATTTTTATAAGTTCTCTTTTTTATTAAATTTCTATTTTTCCCCTTTAAGGTCTAAAACTTGGCATTTCTGGAAAAGTCATTCTTGATGAAAATCTGACCTTTATTTCTTTACAATACATTATATTCCAGGACTTCCAGTCTTTTAATATTTTAATATGGAAGCCATTGAAACTTGTCATGGCTCCATGATATTGAATTGTTTCTTTCTGGCTGTTTACAATATGGATAAAATATATTATAGTTCCTAAATACTTTTTAATTGACTCAGATTAAACAGTTCATATATTAAAACTAAAGTAAGACTAAAAAATGAGTTTTCTACATTATAAACTCCAAGCTGAAGAGTCTATTAACATAGTATCAATTCCAGGAACCATGTAAGGCATTTAGTTGCAACAGACAATGACATATTTTTAAATGAAACATTTCCAATTTTGTTGGACTCAAAGTCAGCTTAGAGGCTATGCAAAGCAACCTCAGACAAAGTTCTGAAGGACAGAGATCTGATGATGAAGAAAAGTTGTTACTGATTTTTTCACAAATACTTATTAAACACACATGGTTAGCTAGGATTTGGTTCAGGTCATAGAATGAAACATGTATGAGAGAAAGCACTAATTAGAGAAAGGTCAACAGAGATCCCAGTAGTAGTAGTAGTAGATATGGTTGAGCAAGACCCATCGCTATGATGGAAGTACTCACCCTGATTAATACTGGCAGCCAGATGGTTACAGGCTACAACTCTGTAATTAACTTAGCTGCTCCCAAAATGTTACCCTTTTTCATATAAGCCATTTGTATTTAGCTACCATCTGCACATCAAGTAAACATGACTAGTCTATGAACTCTCTCCTCTCCTACAATTAAATTGTCACTAACTAAATGCCTTCTTGTTTTAGCTAAGATAACGTTGATGAGACAATCCCATTAGTGAGGGTAAATAGAGAAGTTCAGGGCTACAACTGTCACAACAGGCTGTTTGACTATATTCAGAGTTGAAAGTTCCAACCTGTATTATTTTATTAAAAGCCTCAAATGTTGTTTCCAACCCCCACCCAAACACAAATTCAATTAGATCCTCAGACTGCAGACTTCAATCCCAAACCAAGTTAAAGCTTTCTAGACATGTAAAGCAATAATAATAAAGGCACTGACAATATTATTATTATTTCATTCACCAAACATGTATTATTTATTTTTCTGGGTACAGAGCATTGTGCTAAGCACTCTGAAAAAAATGTAGATGTTCATGGTGTTTATTCTCCAAGCCTTTAAAGTCTAATAGTGGGATAAGGCAACCACAGATAAGTATAAGAAACAATAATAGACAATAATTAAAGTGATACAACTGGTGATTTCATCAATATAGTGATTTCTCATATAAGGAAATTCCCTCTAAAAGAGAAAACCAGCTCCTTTTGTGAAGTTTATCGTATGACAGAACTGCCTTGAGTACTGAGTAGTTAAGTGACTAGCTGAAGATATGTCATAGAAAAGTCTTGACACCATTTATTTCTGGTTACTTGTCTGGTCTTCTACCCAATAAAGTATGCTGTCATTAAAAACTCACAATTAACAAAATTAAGAAAAATGGCACACGTGAGGAAGTGCCTTGTCAGATGTGACAGGAGAAGATCTTTATCAAACAAGAAAATCAGCAAAGACTCCTTAGGAGAATATTTGATTTGATCTTTAAGGGATGTCTAGGTGAAGAAAGGCCAAAAGGACATTCCAACAACAACATCACTAGAGGCAAGGTTATTAGAAAGCACAGGTTGTGTTCAGGGACAGAATACTGTATTTTAGGAACATAAAAAGAGTGGAAGGTAAAAAAATGATTAAAAAAATTAGAAAAGTGATCAGTGTCTTGAATATCATATCAGAAATGAAAGTTTGATCCTTATTCAGCCAAAGAGAACCACTGATTGACTGATTGATAGAGAGTGATTGATTATATTGTTAAGGACTTCACTAGGAGCACAATTACATATGGTTCAATTTGGTCTTTATATGAAAATGTTCCTATTCCTCACATTTTCAAAAGATTTTTACATAATTATGTCATATGCTGACTTTGTTACACTTTAATTTTTGCTGTGCTGATGATCCATATTCACATTAGAAAAAAAATTGTAGCAATGTCTACTTTTAGTCCCAAACAATAACTTGATATTTGAAACTGTTTGTTAGCATTCCTTCTATAAGCATAAATTGAAATATTCCTCCCAAATAGGTCATATTTCAATTAATTAAGAGGACTTATTATAGTAATTGTTCTTCCTGATTACCTATCACAAACTTGGTTTCATAATTAGGAAGGAAAGTTATCATTTGGTTCTGTGGTTCTGTTTGACCAAAATATTCAGGAAAATTATAAATGATAGTTCAAAAGTCATCATGTTGTTTTATAATATTAAATCTTAAGACTTTTAGAAAACCCTGCATACTTGAGCCAATAAAACAAGCATTTAATGAGTTTCAAGTATAAGCAAAAGTACTGTTAGGTACAGAGGGAATGTAAACTCTAGCTTTTAAGAAATAGAAAAAGGGGGTGACAATATGTTTGTGTGTATGTGTGTGTGTGTGTGTGTGTATGTAAAATGGTTGTGTGATGTCCTTAAAGGCATATTCTCATTGATAACAGAGGAAGCTGTGGAGAATTCTGATCCTGTTTATTATGACTACAGTGACTCCTGGTTATTATTTTTTGTTTTGCTTAACTTAAATGTTTCTTTTGCTATAATTTCATAGTTTCATTTTTTTCCTGATAGGACTTACAAAAACTATATTGGAGTGTCAAAGGAGCCAAAGAGTATCATTTGTGAGAAACTCCTTAGGAGTATACCTGGTTAGGGCAGCCAGGTGGCTTAGTGGATTGAGAGCCATGCCTAGAGATGGGAAATCTTGGATTTATATGTGGCCTTAGACACTTCATAGCTGTGTGCCCTGGGCAAGTCATTTAACACTGATTTCTTAGTCTTTGTCATTCTTCTGTCTTATAACTAATATTAGACAAGAGTATATAAAAAAAAAAGTATTTGACCAGGTCAGGGTAAAATAAGAAGAGATGTTGAACATGAGAGACTTTACTATATGTGCAAACTTATACATAAATTATGTATGCACATAGGTATGAATATATATATGTATACATACACACACAACAGTATCTTTTTCCATATCTTAACCTTCCCTATTGCAATTTCAATAAATCTCAGGATGGCAGAAGGAATTATACAAGAATGTCGGGAGAGTTTTTTGGAAGCTTCCAGTGACACGTGAAGGCTGGCAGACAACAAAGAACAAGTTGAGAAACTCAGAAAAAAATAAAATGTTTATACAGTATTATATGATATCAATATAGTTTATCTTTTAATCCAATAAATATATAAAATTTCTTTTTTAAAGTTAAAGTAAGCAATAAGTTAGTTTCTAAAAAGAACCTGAAAGCCAGCAGGCATTGCACAAAGTCTGCAAATATAGAGATATCTTAACTTTGACCTATATATAGACTATGATCAAATATTAAACCTAAATTTTACAATAATGTACTATAAGCACACCATGAAAGAAAAAGAAAAAAATTCAGATTTTTGTTCTATGAAAGGAGGGCCAAAAATGTTTACAGGGTTTTTCTAGTTTGTGGGGGCATCATACCCCTAGTCCCTGCAGTGTGGCAGAGATACATGTATGTATATTTATACAATCATATGTGTGAATGTATATGTTTATGCTTATGTATACACATATACATAAATTCATGTATGCACATATATACATATAGAGCTAGAAAGGTATATGGTGGTTTCTAGCATATATTTACAAATATATAGAGAGACAACTTAATATACTTGCCTATAGATATAGATGTTTATTATTAAAATGTATAAATATTGTTCTGCAATCTCTTGATCTTTTTAATTTTTGAAATTTATGGAAATTTTCATTATCTGCTGCTCATAGACTAAAAGGAATATACTGTAATCCTAGTCTTCTGATCATCCCAAGAATGAGATTGTGATATACAAATTAAAATTTTGATGTGACTGTTAAAAGAAAAACTCTATTAGGAAAAAGAAATCAGATGACTGAGATAGTTAGCAAAGCAAGAGGACCTCCTCTATTGAATCAATTTCCTCAACTAATAAACAGTAATAATGAGCTCACCCTTTTCACAGGATTGTTGTGAACTCAAATAAGGTGTTTGTGTAGCCTTTAGTACAGTGACTACAACAGAGAAGATGCTTAATAAATGCCTTGCAGCCTTCTGCCTGTCTAAGAAAATGTCATCCAGTAGCTATTGAAAGTATAATGCATAATGATGGGATTGTCCATCTTGTTAAAATTGAAATAGTTATTCAAATTTGACACAACTAAATATCTAAGAAATATATAAAAAAACAAACTTAAAAAAAATACCCTTATTTTCTGCATTAGAATCAGTACTATGTATTGATTCCACATGAGAAGAGCAGTAAGGTCTAGGAAATGGGGATTATGTGACTTATCCAGGGGCACAAAACTAGGAAATATATGCGATCACATTGGAACCCTCCTGGGTTCCAGTTCCTCCTGTTCCAGGTTCCAGGGAATCCTCCTGTTTCTAGGCCTGATTCTCTATCCAGAATTATCTTGCTGCCCCTAAATAAACTTTTACATTATTTTTAAAATGAAACTTTAAAGTTGTATACTTATGAAGTCTCACAAGTTTAACTGCTCTAAGACTCTTGGGGTAATATTTATCATTTTAAATTCAATATATGTTTATTAAGCACCTGCTGTGTGACAGGCACTAGGCTAAGCATTGAGAGCTTGCTATCTAATAGTTAAACGACATTAAAATCTACATACATACATATATACATACATACATAAATACATATATGTGTATGTATGTAATATAAGCTATTAATAGGTAGGAAATAATTAACATAGAGGAGGCATTTTAATTAAGAGTGGTTGGTCAAGGCTTCATGTTGAAAATGGGATTTTAGTTGTGACAAAGGAAACCAAAGAGGCCAGTATTCCGAGTAAAGGAGGGATAGTGTTTCAGTCATGGTGGAGAGTCTGAGAAAATGCATAGAGAAATGAAATGAAATGTCTTGTTCATGTAGTAACTGTGAGGCCATTGTCACTAGTATAGGACAAGGATTAACTTATAAGTATAATGGAAATATAGGAGATGACTAGGTTATGAGTGGCAATATAAATCTATATCTGTTCTTTTATCTATATTTCTCTATCTCCCAATCTATCATCTCTCTAACACATCTTTCTGTCTTCCTATCTGTCTGTATATCTACCTGTCTTATCTATCTTTTTATGTCTGTATATCTATCTGTTTATCTATCTATCATCTCCTTACTAATGTAAAACACATTTCCTGAACTTATGAACCTTACAATTTAATGGGGAGACAACAAGCAAACACATATGTATGATAAAGCTATATACAGGATAAATAGGAAATAATTGAGATAGAAGGTACTAGAATTAGAGGAGTTGGGAAAGCCAACATTTAGAAGACAGGAGTTTATCCTAGACACTTTAAGGAAGCCAGAGAATCTGAGGGGCAGATGTGAAGAGGAAGAGCATGGCAGGCTTGGGGGAGAGTCAGAAAAAAATGCCTGGAGCTACTAGAACCATGTCATGGAAGCAGCAAAAACAATGTCACTTTAGACTTCATTGAGAGAGACAGGCAAGCAGGAGAAGGGTAGTGATAGTGACTTCCAATTTTTTTCTGTCGAAACCACATTTTGATTATTTTTTAAAACTCTGGATTCTTAGTTCAGATACTAACCAACTGTTCCATGTCTATGAGAAACTATATTTCACAGCATACCATCTTCAGTTAAAGATTCTGAAAAAAAATTATTTTGATGATATGAAGACTCAGGAGTACTTCACTGATATCTAGATATTCAAGTATCATAATCTGTCTTCCAAAGGACATCCCATCAACATATTTTTACATAATCCTTAAGGAATTAGAACAATAATCAGAAGCTGCAAAGGAAAATATATAAGTTGAATGTAAAGGGAGGGGGGGAACATCTAGAAATTAGAATTGCACAAATGTGTCAGAGGTTGCCTTTTAAGGTGGTGGATATGATTATTTCCCCTAAAGATTCTCAAACACAGACTGAGTAAGCACTTAACAATATTTTTGGGAAAAAGATAATAGTAGGTATTTTACATTATAACAAAATTGCCTTTCAGTACTTTGAGATTCTATGATTCTGTCTTCTGTACCATCAGTACTCTATTAGAACAAAGACATAGTTCTGGCTGACAGTGGAAAGGAATGGGACATATCATTGCCCTAGAAGGTCATAGGAATCAAATGCTGAATATGACATTAGGAGCTTCTTTAGTTGGAGAGAATGTAAAGACATAGGGAATAATTTTCTGAGAGTTCATTAAAGGGAAAGAAAAATGTGATCAGGCTAACAGATAGTCACAGAACCTTGAGGAGGTAGATGTTCTGCTGGGTTTTAAGAGTTTTACATGGATATGTGTTGGTAGAGAGGAGAAAGGAACTCATTTTCATATGGAGGAATAATATCAACAAATATATCAAGGCAGGATCTAGCAAACGATGGGTAGATGGAAAAGATTATTGATTTTATCCCTAATATGCTTTTTCCATTTTAGCTTAAGCAATGCTATTTTTCCAGGCAATTCCTATAGCCATTTTCTATTATACAAAGAGCTAGTAATATTTTCTAAATTTAATAATAGTTAGTATTAAAAGTAAACAAGAAGGGGCATGTAGGTTGCTCAGGGAGACAGGTGTTTCTGGTTCAAATCTGGCCTCAGACACTTCCTAGCTTTGTGACCTTGGGCAAGTCAGTTAGCCTCACTTGAGCCTTAGTGCTCTTCTGCTTTGGAACTAATACTTAGTATCAACTCTAATACGGAAGGTAAGGGTTTATAAAACAAACAAACAAACAAACAAAAACAACAGGAAATCAACATGATCCGGCAAGTCTTGTAAACAGAATAGTAGTTCAGCAATCTATTGTACTATGTGAATCTTCACATTCTATTTTCAAATTATCAAAAAAACTTGCCACTTGCACCCCAAAATTAAGAAAAAATGTAGTTAACTGATTTGAAGAATGCAAACTTGCATTAAAATTCACTGGGGATGTTCTGTACAACCTGGAAATGAATGAAGAGAGAGCTATCGCAACTTGGTCATTATAGACCCAGTATCACTGTCCCCACCCCTAAATGATATACATTTTTAACTGTTAATGATTTAAGTTTAAAAATTAAGGGAAATTAGGCAGCTTGAAAACAGAGCTATTCCATGCTCCAGATAGGTTTTCAATGAAAACAGAATTGGTTACATTAAAATACCAACATTGTCTTCATCTATCTATGTAGGTTTTAAGTTAATCAGCATACTACAGTATTCTCAGTATTCAAAATAAAAGCATACATATACAGTAGAAAGAATAAAACATGGAATCATAATATTGAAATGCACCCTAAAGATTAGTTAAGTCTCTACTTGAAGCATAAATTCTCTTTTTAGCATCCTTGACAAAATGACATCTAGTTTTCATCAAACTGTAGTTGAGGTTACTCACTTTTTGAAGAGATGATAATGGACATTTTTAATTGTTAGGAAGTTTTTTTTTTCCAATAATAGTCTAGAATCCACAGCCCTTCAATTTCTATTCCTTGGTATAAGGAGAGAATCTAACTTTTCCATGTAAAAACCCTTCATATGGGTTAAGATAATGATCAGGTGTCCCCAAATTTTCTCTTCTCCATTATAAATCTTCCCAGTCACCTTTTGCCATTTAATATGATATGGGATAATTTTCTTCATTATATTAGTAACCCTTCTGAAATGTAATATCCAGAATGAAGTACAACATTCTAAAAATGTTCTGATCAGAATTTATCACCCTTTTTATTCATATGTTACATTGTGTGACCAAAGTTGGCATTTTTCTGGGAAGACATAGGAGACAAATAACACCCAGAATTTGTTGCAACACTGTTGTTGTGAGTGGAGAATTAAAATCTGGCAGCTGTGCAAGTCTTTTGATCATTCCTTAAATTATCATCTGCCTGCCAAATTTGACAACTTGGTTTATCTCTATGACATGGTTTCAATACTTGGAAAATGATGCTTCTTATAGCACTTTTCATCTACTGGACAGTAAGCCAAAATCTTTTAAAGTGACTTTTCACATACCTCTAGTAGCATCACCTTTTCTTCCAATTTTGCCTTAAAGAAAAAAAAATCAGTGAGAGATTAAATTAACAGAATATAAAATAGTTTTTTTCTACTGCAGTTGGCTTGAGATTATAAAGAGATAGAAGATGCCACTTCTTATTTTAAACATTTTAATAATTTTATGGGTTTGGATTTACAGGAGCAGTAATCAAAGAGCTGAATTTTTTCTTTTCTTTTCTACTTTTTGTACAGTTAAGGTTGCATTGGGCCATGAGGTGGATTATGATACCTTAAAGCCATTTGATTTGCATGGCTACACTTTCTTTAGATATGAATGACTAAAAGAAAAACTTAATTTCCTAACAATTAGACTTTTAAGTCAACAAATACAGAACTCTTCAATACAAAAATTAAACATATTAACTAATAAATGATGTATTCAGTTTAATTTAGCAGACAATTGAATATGGTACATATTGTATATAAGATACTGTAATTAGGTGTTAGTGACACAAAGATAAGAAAGAATCAAATGAGTACAATCTCATGCTTTTCTCACTGATTGATAATCTTTATTCAGTTATTCTAACAAGTAAGAAGGTTATGACAGGGATACCAAGAGGTGGGCCATAGGAGACTTTAAAGTCATCTCTGGATTTCTTATTTTCTTGCCAAAAAAATCAAGTGAACAAATATGAAAAGGAGGAATTCTGTTTAGTTGCTAGTAAGAACAAGATAGTCATGCCGAGATTGAATAGACAACCTGAGCTTTCCAGATTCATTGGTACCAGTAGTGTTTGTGCCCATGTCAACTTAATGACTTCTGTGGACCTCTCTTCTTGATTACTATCAAAGACTCCAGAGATTTCTGAAATTTTAATTCATAATACTTCCTTACCTTTTCAGATTGTACCTCTATATCTTATCTCCATGACATTTATTTGCCTCAATATCTGTTTCTTGTTTTTTTGCCCATGAAAACTCTCCATCCCTTTCATCCTCAAGTCATTCCTTTGTGCTTAATCTCTCATGACCAAAATGATTGAATCTAGCCTATTAACTCAGATCAGAAGTAGATTAAACTTGTTAAAATTAAACACAAGACACATTGAGGAGATACATGGTTGAAAGATCTGTTCTGCTTTCCTATTTGATTTCATTGCCAGAATGATTTGACAGCTTGGTATGTTATGAAGGTAATTTTGCTGGATCATGGGATTCTGTTTACTTACTTACCTTTGACTTTTTCCTTCTAATTGGAAGAGGAAACAGTTATCATGTTAGTAAAAAGAGGAATTGTGTGTTATATATATGATGTTTTAATGAAATTATATAAAGTCTTACAAATATATGTTTACATATAAGACTGATCTCTTCAGTAAGTACTTATTAGGCATCTATTTTTTATATAGAATCATTCATGATATTTGTACATTTATTTTTCCATTCAGATATATTCAAATTATTATGCATTTAAGAGTTAGACATGAAAACATGTACTTGGTTGAGTATCAAAATTGTCTGGCATTTATTCTGAATGTCACTGCCTCATTTCTACATCTCTGTAATGAGGTCAGATGCCCTGCCCTTGACTAATGATAGATATTATGTGGCTCATTTATGAAGTACCTTAAGTGGTACCTTTAAAGATGAAGAAACTGAGATTCAGAATATTTCAGTAGTATATACAAGACTATCCAACTAATGAGTGGCAGAAATTAGATTTAGTCTTGGGCTTCTAATTCCTTGTTCAGAGTTCTTTTCAGAGATAGGAGAAAGTTACAGTTATTTATGTCACAAACTGGGGGAAATGATGTGATCTCCTGCTTTACACCCCTCCCAGTATCAATCACAACCTCTTTGTCTCCTGTCTTATTTCTTTTCCAGGAAGCAACCTAAATGATGGCCTGTGGCATTCAGTTAGCATCAATGCCAGAAGGAACCGCATTACTTTGACATTGGATAATGATGCAGCATCCGCTGCTCATGAAACCACTAGGCTCCAGATTTACTCTGGGAATAGCTACTACTTTGGAGGTATGTTGCTGAACTTTCCAGAAGGAACCCAAAGGTGGGAAGCTAGCATTGGGGATTTATTTCACTATTATAACTGTCATTCTTACATTTTCATATGTCCTACTTCCATTCAAAAAATAAACAAGCAATTTCTCACTGGAGAAAATCATCTGAGATCAGAGCAATGTGGAAAGTAGAGTTAGCAATAGCTGTTGTTGTTATCTAATGTTAATAATCACTAAAGTTTTTATAGTGTTTTAAGTTTTGGAAATCACTTCATAAGGGCCAAATAGATGGCTCAGTAGATGGAGAGGCAGGCATAGACATGGGAGGCCCTGAGTTCAAATTTTGTCTCAGGTATTTCCTAGCTATGTAACCCTTGGCAAGACATTTAACTCCCATTGCCTATCCACTACCATTCTTCTGCCTTTGATCAAATACACAGTATTGATTCTAGGATGGAAAGAAAGGGGTTAAAAAAGAAAAGAAAAGCATGTTATATATGTTTTCTAAAATGTGATCCTTACAACCCTAGGAGGTGGTTGCTATTGCCATCTGCATTTTACAGATGAGGAAACTAATACTAAGAAAGGTTAATGGAATAACCAAGAATTTCAAAGCTAGTAAATGTCTGAAGCAGAATTTTAATTCATATCTTTGTCTCCTAGTCTAGTACTCTATCTATTATACCACCTCTATGGGCAAAGCTCATAAAATATTCAGAAGAAGAAACACAGCTTAAAAAATTTAATAAAGTTGACCATGATTCAAGAGGTCATAATATTGATGATACCTTATGCAATATAATCCTCTTAAAGGCATTATCATCTCTACCAACCCATTGTGGTATAAGGGTTTAAATGATAATTATCATCTTATGGGTATATTTGTGATGAGATAAAAAACCTAAACATTCCATAGGGGAAGTAAAATTCTCCCCACACACACTTTCACATCCTTCAGTTACACAGCATTTCTAATCATTTTTCTATTTCACCCAAATCTACAAGTTCATTTCACAAGAAATTTTACAGTTTTAAAATGGACTATTCAAGTTTAATATTGGGTTCCATTCCCAAATTAAGTGATAAATCTGGACCAACCATAATAAAACAAAATCTTTAGCCTATTTCTAAATGATATTTGAAGACAAGATTCCTTTTCATCCCATGGCTAATAGGAAATTTTATTTTAGTTATCTTTTTGACAATTTGTCTACTAATCTGAAGAAGCTATTTTTTGTTTCTTTCTTACCCTGCCCAAAGTAAAACAAGACTATGTACAGTGTTAAATCAAAATTCAGGTAGTGGTGGAGGAAAGAATAGAAAGGTTTTAAATATCATTTATATGTTGTTCTAATGCCTGAAATGTAGATTATTTAAGTTTCAAAGTTGGCAAGGACTTAATGAAAGAATAATCTTAAACATAATCAAAGTAGGCACACTGACCTCGTGTTGCAATTTCAGAGGTAATAAAGATGGTTACCCTATATTCCTATCCCTAATTGAACTTCTGTTAACTATATCCTGAGGAATCTTCATTCCATATTTAGGAATAAGATAATATTTTTATTCTAGAGAAGATTATAATCCAGGTTAAGGTTGATTGAATGTGTATTCCATCCTGACAGTGGGGAGACTGAACAGAAAAGTAGAGAAAAAATGCTTTTACCCTATCGGGCTAGAAAGCAGATCTAGAGAGAAGCTGTAATCCCCCAAAACAGTTTCACAATTTTACTCTACATATAAACATAGATAGAATAAGGTATCTTAGAAGATATTTCAGAGGGAACTGGATTGTTTCTAATTAATTTACATTGTGAAATAACTAATAGGCATCAGCAAAGCCTTGCAGGCAAAATACTTATCCTCCCCTTAGTTTGAATAGGTGCTATTTTTGGTAGGTCTTAATGGCAAAAGGACCTGCACTGGCTCAGATTCATCTCAGAATTGCAGAGTTTGGACAATTATTCCTCATGTATTCTGCAACTCTGAGAAAGGTGAAAAATGAGCTGAGGTACTAATAGTCAACTTACATAAATTCTCTCTGCAGCTGCAATTAGAAACTGTAGCATCCTCCTCCATTTTATAGTATGGCTATGAGCTATTAACCAGCTGTTGGGTTTCAGGCAAGCAGAGCCTATCTATTAGAGGTGGTTGAAATAATTCCCCATTATTTATGGCTTGTTGCTGCCATTTTCAAGGCTGCTCTGCCATATGCTCTGAACTGATTAAAATGATGGAGCCTGGGGTCTGTGACTAACACATGCACTCAAATACCTATGCTATTGTTTACCTGCACTAAGGAGGAAGGTAGTAATATGTCAGTAGGCAGCCTTGCCATGTGAATCAAATGGAAGCTTACATGATTGTGTAGAGGACAGAGTTGGTAGAGAGACACATAAGAATAGGCAAAACTACTTTAAAAGATACATTCAACCTTCCACATGGGCTATAATAACACCACAATTGCATTCATTTACAGTCCTAGTTCTTTTGAAAGTTGTCTTGCATTTTAATATCACTTCATCATTTTAGTAAAATTTCAATGCATACATTCCTTAAGAATGAAGACTGTTAATGTTCACAATTACTCTGCTTCTCTCCTTATCTAAAGCACACTTTCCATGGAAAGTCTATTTCAAAATTAAAACATACATTTAGACTTTTTCAAGGCAGAATTCAAATTTCTATGTAACTTTAATGTAAAACTCTCTCTGGATGAAATACACCATGCATTTGAATCATAATGTTTACCAAATGAACATAAATTGAAATGAGAAATATGTTGCAGTGATGTGAGATTATTTAACACTTTTTTTTCTGTTTGAAATGATTGAATGTGCCCCATTTAGTACTGTTTTTGTCCCATTCCTTGAAAATGTAAGATTTACAACAAAAGCATGCATACTGCCGTGAATGAAAAGTACCAAAGATAATTAGACATCAAGGTCCTCCATCAATAGGTCACCAAAGAAATGACTGATCATTTCAGTATTCTTCTTCATCTTTTTCTCTCTCCCACAGGGTGCCCTGACAATTTCACCGAATCTCAATGTTTAAATCCCATTAAGGCTTTCCAAGGCTGCATGAGGCTCATCTTTATTGATAACCAGCCCAAGGACCTCATTTCAGTTCAGCAAGGTTCCCTGGGGAATTTTAGTGATTTACACATTGATCTGTGTAGCATCAAAGACAGGTAATTATTGTCTCTTCTCCTCCTCCCCCTTCCCATTCTTACTATTCAAAGTCTGAGTTTCTTTAAATACAATTTTAATCCACCAGTGTTATCCATATTAGATATAATCGAGTCACCAAATGGAAAATATTTCTGAAAGGATTCCAAGCCTAAAGAAAAATGCTCTAAATTAGTTGAATCTCTCTTCATGTTGACTTGAAGTAAATATAGTATGCAGATTAAATCACAATATGAATTTATGAGAGGATTAAGATTTTATGCAAAAACAACATTTGATTATGTTGAAGTTAAGAGTGGAGGGGGAAAGGGAGGAGGGGAAATTACTTTTCCCAACAAAACATTTTATTCCTTCTTAAAGGGTATATTTTTGGTAATGGAGAATGGTCATCATTGTCTGTTCGATAATAGATCTGTCTGAAAGCAACATTGCTTTGGTAAAGTGTGGATAAAAAGAATGCCTCCACATGTGTCACTAACTCTAGTTTGCACCTATTGAACCACATAATTACTTTAGAACAAACATTCCTGGGTTCTGGTTAAAGAGACAAGGCATTAATTATTTCACTCTGGACTTAGAAATACCAAACATCAAGAAACACTAATAAGATTTTTAAAAAAATTCAGTTGACCCTTCTTTTTCAATTAAAGTTGGCCTTCTTTTGAAAGAAAAAAAATCTCTAAATTCCAAGTAATGTAACTATAAAGTAAAATCAATTCCTTATCCTCATAGAAATCATCCAAGTTGCTGTTTCTCAAACATCAGTTCCCCAAACCATCCTTCTTGCTGCTCTGAACCCAGGAAATAACACTAATACTTTGAAAATGCAAACTATTTAACCGTGGGAATTTGAAGTATGATTGATATGATTTGGGAGAGTTTTACTTGAATATTTCCTTTTTATGCTGTTTGGCATGTAATTCCAAGCAAATCATACCCTCTTCTTCCTTTTAATCCATTCTTTTCCTTTTCTAAACATTGGAGGAAGAAGGTAATAAATATGTGTGATTGATTGGAATTCATTAATTTTTAGACCACAAGATAAGAAAGAAGTATTGAAATGAATTATTACTACACTGACAGTTCTTATTAATGATAAGAATAGAGAGGTGCATTTCATTAACTACTTGCTTTCTCTAGTAAAGGTGCTAAGTGATATTTATCAATGGGGGTTCTTTCTGATACCTTTATAGCTCCAAGGGACATACACATTATTTCTCATTATACAAAATTCAGTTCCAAGCATGCTCTATTTTTTATAGTTGTGTTTTGCATAATTGTATTATATTTAATTATATTTTCTTTAATTGTATTAAAGAGGGATTACATTTAATGATGTGAACAAAGTAACATTTTTCTTAATTTGACAGAAAATGCACTTCACAGAAAAAGATAGCTGTATATTGAAAGACTTTGTTTAGATAATTCTTTCTGGATACGTATTTAATATCAGTAGGTTTTTTTTTGCTTATTTTTTATCAACTTAATCCACTCAGATTTTGGAAGACAAAAGACATTGAGCAGTAACTATTAAAATAAGCCACCATTATCATGAACTGACTTCTCTATGGCATTATCAATGATGCCTATGATAAGTTTTATCAACTGAATTCAACAAATACTTAACTAGAGCAATAATAAAAAACCCCAGTGGTTTAGTGGGAAAAAAATGTTGGTTTTTAAAGTTAAAAGTTCTGGATTCCAATCCTGTCTGATGTTTACTCATTGTTTGGTTGTAGTCAATTCATTTAATATCCATGAACCTCATTTCCTTATTTATCAAATCTAATGGTGATCTTAGATCATGTGACCTTAGTGAGTCCTCTTCAGTCTAAATCTATGATCCTATTAACCTTTGATTAGGATAGATACCATAAGGAGATAAAAGGAGCATTCAAGATCTTGCCTGTTGTGGCGATAATTTTAGGGTTGTGACTTAAAAATCTAGATTTATTTGGCTGCCAGGGGAAATCCCAGATAAAATACCCAAGTCAGTCTGGAAATTTGCAGTAATTTAATTAATATAGAGGGAAGGAATTTAAGGAGAAGGAGCGAAGAGAATATAGGATTTCTTCTGCCTGGCCTATGCCAAAGGGAGTTTAAAATTCCCTCCTCTGGGTCTCTGAAGAAGACTAGAGGCTTCTAAGAGGATGAAGTTGGAAAAGTAAAGGAGGGAAACTCAGTCAGAAACTCACCACCAAACCAGATGATAGTTTGTAGCCATGCTATGATGCCTAAAAGGCCCAGCACACTGTTATCAGCCAACTCTCCACCTCAAAAGGTACTGGAGAGAGGAAATGAGCCAATATATAGATCTTTCACCCTGGTGTCCCCTCCTCTAAATGCCCATTCTTTTAGAGTTCTCATCTTCTTTGATTAGATCATATCTTTAGAATTACTTAACACTTCTTTGTTAAGTTCACCTTTTGTGAGTTACTTAACCTTTTTGTGATTGATTTAACCTTTATAGTTACTTAACACCTTTTTGTATTAAGATCTTAAAATAGACTTAAATTAAAGTTCTAGCTTCACTATAAAGTAAGAGTTAAGTACCTTCATTGTTCAATCAGGAGATTACAACTTTATCTTTCCCTAAAGTACTGTCTAAGTAGGGTAAAGTAATTTAAGGTTCACAACCCCCCCTGATTTTGTTAGACTAAGTATCTTCATTGTTAAAATCAGGAAATAGCTAAATCCAATCTTCACACTGTCCTCCATTGACCATTTTAGGCAAAGAAAAAACAAACTTTTAATCTATTTAGAAGAGAACCCTGTTTTGAATTCAAAGTTTAATCTGCATTTATTCAAAAATATATAGGCATGTCAACACATATAATATTTATGTTCATGAACTGCCAAGTCAGTTACATCCAACATACAACACTCACAGAAGTTTCTAGGCATTATATTAGAGGATGGGAAAATGAAGACAAAAAATGTAAAAAATCCTTATCCACAATGGAGTAAATAGGTCACTTTTGTTGGAATATAGAATGTTTGAGGAGAAATAATAACAAAACAAGTCTGGGAAATTAGTGATTTTATTGCAAAAGGCTTTAAAAGCCAAAAAAGAAAAGATTATATTTCATTCAGAGGATATGAGGAAAAACTAGAGCTTTTTAGGTAGGCTTAACAACATGGTAAGAGTTATTTTAGCATAATGATTTTAGTAGTGATTACTACTTAATAACATCAACTTTTTCCTATTTTCATTAATTCAACAGATATTTTTGAGTGCTTACTGGTTTTGGATTGGATGCTTTGGAGGATAGGAGAAAAAGGAGACATGGTTGTCATCCTCTAGACACAGATTTTTAACAGAAATGGAATTTAGAATATGGTCGATTGGATCAGTCGTGCACCGAATTAATACATGAATATATGGTATATGGATATTATGTGCATGACGTTCTTAGGCCTTTACATTTAGAGATAATACTAGGATATGTCAGATAACTTTACATTAGATTCTAAGCATTGAGGAGGGAAGTCACTATACTTTGAGAAGCACATGTTTTGGTTAGAAGCATAGAGTTGGAATTGCTCTGACAATCTCAACAGATGAAAGGGAAAATAAGAGAGGCTTTATTTACTAAAATGAAATAATTGTTGTGGACTTTACTATTCCTCAGCCACCTCTAATTTAATTCAATTCAGTTATTCCACAGCCTATATCCTTATCATCATTGCCATTGATGTTCATCTTAACCATATTTCACCTAAATCAAAATGATCTGAAGAAGGGTATGATTTTCCCAATCATGTATTCTCTTAGAAGGAGCCTTGTGTATAATTTGCCATCTTATATTATCTTTCCTTTCCCATGTAACATATCATAAAAATTGGATATTCATTAAACCCCACTAGTGTTTTTTCTGCTTCCTGTCTTAAGAAATCAAGCTAATCTTCCCATATTTTTAATTCTCAGTAACTTTCTCTTCCTATGCTTATACTTAATGCACATTTGAATTCAAAACTTATCCTTCCAAAAATCCAATGGAAATGCCACCCTCCATAGTAGATATGTAGGTTTTGACTGAAGGCACTGATTATTAATTGCCACAAGTTAGTAATTACTTATGGCTGCCAAAATTCACCATATAACCTGTCCTTTTAAATTTGTGCCTATATATTAGGAAAGAGCATATAAACAGGGTATAATAGATAGCTAGATAGACAAATATATAGATAGGTAGGTAGGTAGATGGATGGATGGATGGATAGATGGATGAATGGGTAGACAGACAGACAGACAGACAGATAGATAGATAGATATATGGATGGATAGATAGATAGATAGATAGATAGATAGATACATACATACATACATACATACATACATACATACATACGTGGATGGAGAGATACATGGTTGGATAGATAGATAGATAGATAGATAGATAGATAGATAGATAGATAGACAGACAGATAAAAAATTGTGTTTTAAAATCAGCTTTTGTGAAATGTGGATCCCTGGAATGTGAACCAATAGATTCATTTCAAGCTTTATTTCTAGCACTGATAACTTCCTTATTTCTCTCTCAGTAGCACAATCCTATGTCAATTGGAGCCAACTCCTATATACATTCTTCATGAACCTTATCTCCATAAATTGAAGTGTTCTCTCTTTCCTTTAAATTCCTGTGCCACTTATTATCTGTGTTATAACATAACAAATGGCATTATTAAACACATCACTTATACTGCCTTTAATTGTTATTTGCTTCACCAGGTGTGTATGTCTTACCTTAGCAAGTAGACTATAGGACTCTTTGAAATTAGGGAGTTCCCAAATCTTCTTTAATATATCCTATAGAAATTAGCACAGTGCTTTACAATTAATTATTAGATGTTTTATAAATATGGCAATAATTGAACACTGTTTTTGATGATTCCATAGAGAAATACAAAGTACTTTTTGTGACAGTAATACAGTAGTGAATACATTTAGTATTGAATAATCATCATCAAAAAATACCTTTATTAAGCATAGGGCAATACCTAACTTTGCATTAGGAAACTCCAATAGGACCTCATTTTATGCCATCAATACATTCCAAAACCCATTGTGTGGTTGAAAACTGTGTATAATAGTGAATCCTATTATTCAATAAGTATCTTTAAATCCTTATCTTCTGTCTTAGAATCAATACTGTCTATTGATTGCAAGGCAGAAGAGTGGTAAGGACTAGGCAATGGGGGTTAAGTGACTTGCCCAGGGTCACACAGCTAGTATAAAATTTAAATTAATATCAATAATGATAACTCCAGGTTCTTATTTTTCCATAGTTTTATTAACAATCACTAAAAGTAGAGAAAGAGATTTAAGCCTAATTTAGCCTAACTCTGGCCATGTGGTTCTCCACATGGCTGGTTGACTCAGCCATGGTGCGCCATTGCTGCCTCCATGGGAATAGAGAGACCCTGTGCATCTCTCACCATACCTTTATCCTTTCTCTTGAACCCAGACCCATAACTTTTAGTTTTGGGTCATGTTCCTAGGGCTCTTTACCTGGGACCTCTGTTTGGAGTATTCAGAGGTACACAGTGAGGTGGGACAAGCTGGGGGGGGGGGCAGGGTAGTAGATTCTATCTACACACTAAGAAGTGATTGAGGCAATATTTGAACCCAAGACCTTCCCTCTCTAGGCCTGGCTCTCCATCCACTGAGCTACCTAGCTGTCTCCTCAATAAGTATTTCTCGTACAAATATACCTCGGTTCTTTCGTGGGCTTATCAGAGGTACCCATGTTACTGTTTTTGTACTTTGGGGCCATTACTAATAACTAACTAGACTTAATAAGGCAAAGAGAAGTACTTCTCTGCTGTGGGCATGATGTTACAAAGCAAGCACTCTAGACAAAGACTGATGCCAGTTAATATTTGGCACAAAGCTATGTAATGACACACTGATGCTTCTCAGCCCAAGAATGAGTATGAATGGGCAAATTGTTGTGAGACTTTATACCGCTTCAGAAAATGGTGTGGATTGAATGTATGTTTTTAAATTTCATGCATTTTCTCTACATTTTAAAATTTTCCATTTGCATATATAACTATGTGTTGAGTTTCTGTAAGGCAGAGTTCTGCTGTAGTCTAGAAAATATCTGCTAGCTCATTAATTTGTCATGCAACAACCTTTTAGGCTAATCAAATATTTTAAGCTAAAAGGGCCTAGAAGTTTATTCAATTCAAATTAATAGTGGAACATATTAAAATACTAAGTCCTAAAGAGGAGTGACTTGGCTGTGGTAATAGGATCCTAGGGTTAATGTTAGGAAGGGATTTTTAATGCATTTAGTCTGATATCAATATTTCACAGATGGGGAAACTGAGCTCTAGCAAAAGATAAGGAATTTTTCTCAGATCATCTCATATTTCATATATATTGGAGTTCAGACTTGATCTTCTACCTTAAAATTCTATATTCTTTTTACTAACCAATATATTAGATAATTCAGTTATTTACAAACCTAGCCAACTAGGACCCAAGGGTCTTTTTAGGCAAGTTCTCTTTCCATTATACCTTTTAAAAAGTAATCCTATTAAAAGGTTAACTGAATCATATAAATAATTATCTGGATATAATTCAGAGCAATTTCATTTTACTTTGTGGCAACCAAAGAAGTCAGGAAATGGAATTTCTCCCTAATCACCCCCTTCCCTTTTATTTTACATTGTTTCATAAGAAAGCATCTGGTAAGCACTCTATGGTCAAGCTTCTTTCTTACTTTGTTCAAAGTACTAAGTGTTTTGGGGACTCTGTGTGTGGTAGTGGTGGTGGAGGGGGAGGTGGATATCATCTTGGATAGCCTCCTGTTAAGAAACTAACTAAATTCCACATTGGGTGTAGGAGTATGTTCTCAATAGAGAATATTATTTTAAAAGGTTATAGTAGTAATCCATATGTCTCCTTCATGTTTGCCCAAAGTTGGAAGTTTCTATAGTGTGTTAAAAGAAAGATTTCATCAAGGGCAGATTTTTCTTAATTACAGGATTTCTCCAAAAAGTGAAGAAAGAATTTCCAAAGCATCTGTTAGAGTAGTTGTGGAAAGGAAACTAGAAATAATATATATGTACATATACATATATATATGAATTAGGGAAAACTGTTTTAGTTAACTTAGCAAAAGTAGTATTAGCATTAAGATTCAAATTTCTTGTGATAGTTTTGTTCAAACATTTATTGTACTGAATTTATTGTAAAACCCCAAACTACCCTTACCCAAACTTTCCTACATAGAATTCCTTAGATTAGATTTAGTAAATCGGTAACTATAATATAAATAAGTGACCTTGGGAAGGTCACAACAAGAAAAGGGGACAATCGTGGAAAGGAAACTGGAAATAAGTTCTGAACTTTCTGCCACTGTGTTGGAACAAGCAGCAGTGGGAATATCAAGAGAGAAGAAATTTTCAAGACTGACAATTGGTAGGGGAAGGGGAAACTGGGAGTTGAAGTTTGGTCTTGTGATTAGCACTTCTTTCCTGCCGGTTGTTCTTCCTTCCTGGTTTTGGAAGTGAGAGGAGTGTTGGATTCCTTGTGTCTCTTCTCAGTTCAGCCCAAAGACACAGGCCCAATCAGCTCTTAAAGTTAGAACTTTCTTTGGTTGCTTGCTGTCTACTTCTAAGTTTCTAAATTTGACAAAACTAACACAGATATAGATTAGATGGGCTGGAAGAAATCCTCCACCAGCCTGTAAGTCCGGGCCTCAGCTCCAAGCTGAGGAAGGCTCCAACCTTATTTAGGGACATCCCTCATCCCTCTTTCCTTATACCTCTCCAATCCAAACTGGTCATTAAACTTTATCTTATTTGAATTCGCAGTCATATAAGTGGACTATCTTTTCTGGGGCATAGAGGGAGCTGAACATCAGTTCAGTCATTCAACGGCAAACAGTCCTTATCGGACCCCTGCTGTTGCCTCTTGGCAGGGGGCATCTCTCTCCTTTGCCTCACCAAGCAATATTCCCTCTCTCGCCTCAATTCCTCCATAACCTGCTACAAATCTTTTCTTATTCCCCATTTTTCCAATCCCCCATATTTCCCAATAAATATTACATAGTCAGCCATTTTAGTTTACTTCATAGAATAAAGAAAAATTTAATAAGAGAGATCTCATTGGATAATAACATTAAAAAGTAGAAAAGACCTCAAAAGTCATTAAATCAAACCCCCTAATTTTACACATCAGGAAACTGAGTTTTTCTGATTTAGAGTTGTCTTAGTAACAGAGTAAAGATGAAACTTGACCTTAGTTTTTTTTATTCAAAATTCAGCACTATTTCCATTATATCACACTGATAGCAATTCATTTTTGTCATTCTTTGTATTACATCTATTCTTTAGAAATACTAGAAGCTGTCCAGTTTACAAATCCTCAAAAATATATTTGGAAGATTGAAATGAGAATTAAATAGGTGCTGATATAGCTCTAGTTTCCTATGATTCACGCTTAGATCTAAGAAGGGAGAATTTCCCTCTTGTTAAAACTTTGTAACACTTCACAAAATGCTTTTGATGAATCAAAGAATATTTATTAAGCATATTCTATACAGTTTATGTTTACTCAACATTTTAGAGCTTATAAATGATTTTATTTGTCTTATTCAATTTGTTCCTAACCTGTGATAGATATTATTTTCTGAAAAAAAAAAGATATATTAGCATTCTTATCCTCTGGGAGCTTATAATCTATTTGAGGAAACAAAAAAAAGTGAAAAATTATATAATAACAAAGTTTCTGTGATAAGTGCAAAATGGGTGTCATAAACATTAAGTGATGTAGTTTCAGAAGATACAAGAACTAGATTGGACTGGAGTACCTAATGAAGATTAAGGACTATTTCATAGAAAAAAGTAGACAGAAAGACTTCAAGCCAAAATTAGGCTAAGAGAATTTTATACTAGCAATAGTCCATCTCAAATCTCAGCAACAGTTATTTAGGTGAGTGACTTTTGTTGAATACAAATCTAGAGATTATTTGAATGTCTGACCTTGAGAGAATGTGTGATGCAGTAACAAATCAAATCTGCCCAATGGATTGTTTTCATAAGAAAAGTGGAACATTATCTTACTAAGCTAGTACTCATTTACCTGTGCATGAAGATGGGCAAGCAGAAGCTTCCTCTTTGGTTCATAGATTGCAAGTGAAAACACAAAGTCAACACAAATTAAAATGTTTTGATTCTATAATTTTAGAAGGTCATGACATTCCTCTTTTATACACTTGTTCACCCACCCAGATTAAAGTAATATATTGATACTGGATAGGAAGCCAGGACAATGATCCAGGATAAGCTCACAAAAACATCTGCAAAACTTTGAAATTCACTTTAAGAGAAATGCTGATGATATTGAGGCTAGTAGTGCAGATAGAGAACATTGTATGGAAAAAAGGTGATCAGCATCAGAATGGACTTGAATTTTCTTTTCCTGGTTCCAGTTGATGGAAATGCCTTAAAGATTTGTGGCTAAATTAGACAAGCATCTGGTCTTAGGATCTCTGGGCTTTATGAGGCATTCATACATTGTCTCAATTGGCAGGGTTTTTTTTTCCTACTTAACTCTGATTATACATTGTTAGACACTTAAAATCATAGGAATAATAACTCCAATAGAAATAATTAGAGTGCCTGCTCTGTGGAAGGATGAAAATTGTAAGAGGAATCTAGTAGGTAGTTGGTGCTGTAGGAGTGGAATGTGATGTGAAATTAGTATGGATATATAGATTTGAGAGTAATAGATACAGAACAAATGCTTTAGAGGCAGCATATTATAGTGAACGAATTTTGGATTTAAAGTCAGAGAATCAAAGTTTCAATCAAAAGTCTTGTCATGCTGTACTTTGTGACATTGGACATTTCACTTAACTACAATGGACATTGGTTCTTCATCTGTAAGCTAAGTGATATCTAAGGTTCAATTAAACTTCTTATAATTTTAGGTAAGAATTAAAGAATCATGAAATCCACTAATTTTCTTAAAGGGGTTCACAAATTATTGTCTATGAGGGGGAGGAAATGAGAAGATCATGTGAGATATGAACATAAAGGGTTAAGTAGCAATAGAAAAGCTAAATAACAACTCTAAATAATTATTTAGAGCCAGAAGATGCTCATGTATCATCTATTTCAACTACCTTGTTAACATTGCACAATATCATTTATGATCCAGTTCTGAATGAGTATTATAAATTTTAATATTTTGAGTTCACAAGTCAGAGAACAACTAGGGGTAGTACTCTAGGAGAACTCCTCAGATTGTGTGCGCTTTTACCTGGAACTTTATTAATAAATAAGATATAGATAAATACATTGGAATAATCATTTTAATCCAAGTAGAGGTGGCAACATGTGGTGAGATATACAGATAATATCTGAGAGAAAATGCAGAATTAGGGATCAGGAGTAGTGGAAAATAAGGCTATGATGAAGTAGAGTGGCTCTAGTTGGGTGTTCTTGAATAATAGGTAATAAATTCAAGTTTGTGCTATTAGAAAATGGGAAACTATTGAAGAATTTTTTTTAATCCTTACCTTCTACCTTAAAATTAATACTACATAATGGTTTCAAGGTAGAAGAGTGGTAAGGGATAGACAAGGGGGAAGGGGAGTTTAAGTGACTTGCCCAGGATCAGACAGCTAGGAAGTGTCTGAGGTAAGATTTGAACCCAGGACCTCCTACCTCTAGACCTGGCTCTCAATCCACTGAGCTACCAAGATGCCCCCCTTGAAGATTTTTGAGGAAGGAATGATAATTAGGATAGAGGGCCTACATAGCCTTTTAATATTGAAAAATACATTGTATATCTTAGCTTATGTGATTTCACAATGATTTTATGAGGTAGGTCCTTTAGTATTATTTTCCCCATCATATAACTAAGGAAACTAAACCTCAATTTTTTTAACTGATTTGTCTATAAGTCATGAACTAATAAATAACTGAAGTAAAATTTGAACCAAGGTCTTTCCTAATTATTAGGCTAGTGCTCTTTCTACAATTCACATAATCTGCTACTAGCAATATTTTAGAACTCTAAACCATGTATTTGTAGGGGAAAATATATATATATATATATTTATCTCTGTCTCCAAATAAAAAAACAAAAAAAAATCCTATAAACTCTATATCTTCCCCACCTCCAAATTGAACATAAACCAATGTTAAACTTTTTCATTACTTAGTATTCATTCATGGAATGGTCTTTGCAGTATCTCAGTTTTCCCTTTATGTCTTTTTATGTATTTTCAATTGTTCCTATTTTAAAACCTTTTCTCCTTTCATCTAGAATCTAGTGTAGGTAAGTATTGACATCATTATTCATTCCTATATATGTATATTTTCCTTTCTTTTCTCTCTCTTTTCCCAGGTCTCATGCTTCAATAATTTTTTCTCTTCTACCTCTGCTTTCTTTCTTTTTCTTTTACTCTACTTTTACCATAGTTCCATAGGCAAGGAACCACTGTTTACTTGGTAGTAAAAATGATTCCTTACTTAATAGCTTAAGATCTTCCTGTTCTGGGATTCCCCTTGTTAAATTGACTACAGTGGTAAAAGTAAAAGCTCTCACATCATGATATGGGGCTAGTAGTACTATTAGTTATAGGATTTTCAGGAGTAACTAAATCATAAAGGACCATAACAGAAAATCAATTGCAGGAAATTCAACCTGAAATAACAGCCTGACTACTGGAGAACAAAGTCAGAATGATAGTAGTAGCAAAAGCAATTTGACTACCAGTCACCAAAGTTAGGAATGTATAGATTTATATAACAAAAGAAATGAAGTGTGATAGAAAGAACATGGAGGAGAAAAAAAAAACAAAAAACAAAAAACAAAGTTTGAGTCTTGTTTCTACCACTTTTCTATTTTTTTGACCTTGGACAAGTCCTTTCACCTCCCTATCAGTATTCTCATTTGTGAAATGATGCTATTGAACATAATGACATCTTAGTTCTCTTTCCAATTCAATATGATTATATAGAATTAAATAATGATTCAAGAAAGGTAAAACCTATTTCTGCCTCTGAAATTAGTGGTTGATGTGTCATAGGCATACTTTACATGGCCTCATTCCATTCGTGGCCTCAGTTGCTTCATTAGTAGAAGTAGAGGTTTGAGATATGTAATTTTAAATGTCCGTTTTAGAGAGTAAATGTTATGATCTTGTAATTTATTGCATCTCAGAAAAGCTCCAATCAAGTGTGGGTTCAGAATAACTGCATGAAGGATCAAAGCTGTTTATGAATCAAGAAAATTTAACAAAAATATTGCAATTAATGTGGTGCTCTAGCTAGATGGCTGGCCCTGAAAACATGAAACATGAAAACATAGTCCTGCCATTGACATGTCCTAGTTGTGTCCTAAACCAATAATCTCTTACTGCTCCTAGGAAGCTTTTGACACTATAAGTCACAAAGCAGTTTCTTGATATGAGGGAAGTGTTTCCCTATGAGTGCTCCCTGTTACAATCATAGGTTTGATTTGAATAGACAACTAGATCGATAGATAGATGGATGGATTGATAGACAGACAGATAGAAAGAGAGAAAGAGCAAGAGAGAGAGGGAGAGAAAGAGAGAGAGGGAGAGAGAAAGAGAGGGAGGATAGAGAGAGATTGATGATGTATCTATTTATGTAATATGGGTTATAGTAAAATGTATTGAAGTCCTTAATGGTCTAGGAAAAAGGAAATTTCTGGAGAAATGACTTCTAGTTTCATGATTTTTTCTAAGTAACAAAAAGTAGTTTAATATCTCTGAGCTTCAATTTTCTTAATATATGATGTTAATATTCATAGAGATATAATAATAGGAAAAACACATGTAAAAGATCTTTTAGAAAAGAATGTTATTAAATATGTTGTTATACATATCAAGGCAACAAATAAAGAACTTAAGAGTCAGAAATTCTGCATGTCAAGTCACATTGAAACAATCCCATGAAAGCTAATTGATTGGTTGTTGGCAAAGTTATTCATATTTCACTGAATCACAATCATAATTTGACATCTAAATTGTTAATTTGCCTTAGGCTAAAAGAGTTAATTTAGATGTTCTTTTCCATGTAACTCCATAGACCTTGATTTGCAAATTATAGAATATGCTTACAATAGGACATTGTGATGATTAAAAATGCTACAATGAAGTAATTCTTAGTATGACACTAATTTATTAATTGACTGGTCAATATAAATTAATTTGGTCAAATGATTTTTCCATAATCAAGAGGTATAGGTGTTCTCACCATAGATCTGTAAATAAAATTGACAATATAAATAGGTAGATAATTTAATTTGGAAACTCATTATTCATCTCCTCCCTTGGAGATCCCAAGACATCTCTAATTGGTAAATAGCCAATGAGGAGGTGGTCCATCTGAACTCTCAACACTTCCCTTTTCCCTGGATGATGGTGGACAGTCACATACTGGTCTCATGACCCCCAAATACTAGAGGAGGAATCAGGTCAAGTAAATGAGTTAAGATTGATCTTCTGTAATCTTCTGCATTGTTTTTTAATAAGAAATTGAAAGACTCAATTTTGCTAATATGGAATGCAAGCACATCTGGCATGAGTTTGTTCTCGTTTATGGAGTAGGGCAGATTTCACAATCTTCCTTTCTATCTACAATGATCTAGGATGGGTCATTCCTTCAAGTTCCTAGGAATGAAGGAATGAGTTTAGAGCTTAGGGAAATGCATTGAGCCTACAATTCAAAACTCAGGTCAATATATTAAATGTAAATGCTCCCAATATTGCCTAGTGTATGTCTATTAACCTGTCTAATGATAAGTAAACCACATATGTTATATAGAAGGGAGGATGATATGATGGCAAGATCACTGAAGTTGAAGACACAGGCTCTGCCTTCAAGTTATAGCTCTGTGACTAACTGTTCATACAGATCTCAGAGGTTACCTTACCTCTCTAGGCCTCAGTTCATTCATCAGATAGTTCATTGGCATTTATTAAGCATCTTCTATGAAACAGGCACTATGCTAAGTTTGCTTATATGTAAAACGAGGGGAGTATTTTAGTTGACCTGCAAGGTAATTCTCAACTCCAGTTCAATGGAACTAAGATTCTTGAACTGGCCAATACAAAGAAAAGAAACAGAAAATATGTGTTCATATCATTGATGCAATTCCCTGAATTAGAGAAAGTGTCTCAGCTTACCAATTTTTAGCAATCTACATTTTGTGTTAATCTTCACATAAGGAATGCAGAATAATTATAGGTATGTTCCTTCCCCTTGTTAAATAAACAGAGCACCAAAGGTTAAGAATTACATTGGGGATGACAGTGCAGTCAAGCAAGAGAATCTGGAGGTGACAAGGAAAATATGCATTTTAAAGGTCAGTCCTATTATTAAGGGAAGTAGGACGTTAAGCTCTTTCTCTGGTGCTTATTTGGGAAAATCTACACCCTGGTGAAAAATGAGAGAACATATGACTGACAGGAACATGAGCACATGGCAAAGAGAGTAATACAAATTTAGTCATTTTCAATTACTGCACATGGAAACTTTGACAACCAAGAAGCAGCAGAAACCCAAGAGCTGATTCAGATTTGCACTTATATCAACCTATGTACAAAACATGTTTTCCCTTTCCTTGGCTGTTCTGTGCTGCATGGAGCATAATGTGAATTCCTGCATACAATTGGCTTTTTGGAAGTGCTCACATCTGGTTTAAAGATCTAAGTTTACTTGTCCATTCCCAATCTCTTTGTGTATATATTCTAGTAAATTGTAAGTAGTACCCTCTTCACATTCCCTGTCACACACACACACACACACACACACACACACACACACACACACACATATATCTCCATACATCAATGAAATCACAGGTCCATTCCTTGTCCTTTATTATAAAACTGGACAAACAGATCATACCAAGGAATTTAAGAAATGAAATCTATAAATGATACTCTAAAAGGAATAATGGGGTGTATATTATGTTCATAATCTTATATTTGAAAAGAGGTAGAGGTGCTCTCAGCCTAGTAGAAGGGAATTCTAATAAACTCTTCTGCCAGAGAGGAACTTATAAATTGATGGCAGTGGTGGTTGCAGGATGTCAGGAGTGTCCTGGTAATAAGATCTGGGTAACAAATGCTCCTCTCTGCTTTCAGATATTGTCTGCATAGCACCAGGGGGGTTCAGTTAGAAAAGCTTATGAAGTTGATATTGTTTACTTGTTTGGAGCAGGACACGACAGCACAGGCTGCTGAAGGCTGCCAGTGTGTCTATAATCATTTCAACTGTTTATCGTAAGGAAAACGATAGTGAAGGAAAATAAAGTGTGTTTCATGAGCTTGAGAGACAGACATTAGTATCATATATAACACAAACTCTGTTACTGTCTCATTTTATTTTTTCTTTTCTCTTATTTTGATTAAACTGTGACTTGCAGGGATTTGCATGGTATTGTTCTTATTGAATTGACACTGTGGAGCTTTCTGCTGTCTGCTTTAGTAGAGTACTTTCCAGCTTTTACCATATGCCATTATTAGCTTCCTGGAGAGGAAAGGGATAGTCAGTATTTTGACCTCTTTTTAATTCCAAACAATTTTCTGCTAGATTGAATATATAAGAAAACTCAGTACAATGGAAAAGGAGCACTGACTTTGGAATATAAGTCCCTGTGTTCAATTCCTTCCTCTGGTGCTTACTTTCTGCATGAACTTTGGCAGACTGTATAGTTTCCAAAGGCCTATTTCCTCATCTGCAAAATGACAAAGTTGGACTAGATGTATTCTGAGTTTTCTTCTAGCTTTTAATCTATAATCTGATCATAGTGAAATTTACCAAGTTTAGGATTCAATTCAAGCCAACAAAATTTTATAAAGAATCTTCTAATCTAGGCACCCAGAAGCTAGGTCTCTTAAACTGAACCTTGAATTATTCCTAACTTATAAACTTAGGAATATAATTTATAAATTAGGAATATAAAAATATAAAATCTATATCTGCTAGGTCAAAACTTTACCTTAGGTATAAGTGTCTAATGATATGAAAACAAAAGGATTTCAGAATATCTCCCTTTGACACTGCTATAATTCATCTAGTTTCTGGTATTCTAGGTGTTATATATGTCAAAAGATATAAGAATACAGTTGATTTGTGTAATATTGACCTTAAAGAGTTAGGATATCTATCCTGAAAAAAGTCCCTATTTCTTCTTTGACATTCTATTAAGAATCCTGAAATAACATAATATATTCGACAGGGTCATTCTATTAATCAAATAAAATTCAGATCTTTGGTCCTAAGACCCAAGAATAGAAAGGTACCATATTTTGGTGTTCTCTTGCTTGTGGATAATGAAAACTGACATTTCTAGTACTTTAAGTTTTAGAAATTTTCATAGAAACATTACCTCATTTGATCTTCACACCCCAAAGAATTAAGTGCAAGAGATCTTGTGATCTCCATTATAGAGATAGAAAAAAAAAATCAAAGAAACTAAGTCACTTTCTTAATGTCATAAAACTGAATCTTCCTGATCCTAAACTGAACTCTATCTAATATTCAACAATCTATGGAAATTCTGACAAAATCCAATAAAATAGGCCTTATCTTTAAACAAAGCACAATGGAGAGGAAAAAATAAAAGTTATCTGTTCAGTTGCCACAGGGCAATCTAGCTGCCAAGGCAAGGCCACCACTCAATTTCAGTTCTCATTCTAATCAATGTCCATCAGCAAAATGTGTGGTTTGCTTCTACTTGGATCATCATTCAACACTAGACCATGAAGACAACTAGATTGATTAGAAGTATTTTCTTCTATGCTGACCAAACGTATTCAATATACTGTTTAACAGCAAATACAAGGATGGATGGTTTTTCCTTTGAATCTCCTCATCTTTCCGTATGTTTGCGTGTTTCAGTGATGCATCCCTCTAAGAATATATATGATCTTATTTCCAGTCTTGCTTTATTTTTCATGTAAACAAAAAAAATATTGTCCCAATTTATTTCTCCCTTAATCTTGGTTTCACTTATTATCTTTTGATTCAATATGAATATATTTCACTTGTTCCAAACTTGTAGGATAGCAGGTTAAAGATAAAGTTGAATCAATTCTGCTCTAAAGGTATCATCAAATGCCCTGAGAAGAGGCACAAAATGATACTTTTGTTTGTCTAATGCCATTTGAGAAGAGGCCTATATTAAATAATAGGAGACAGTTGACCATTTATATCATGCGTTAAGCTAAATTGGCCACTTTCCTTTAATCTCTTAAAATCCATCAACCTCTTACACTACAGATAGAGTTAATATTTCCTCAAAAATATGCAAAATCGTTACCTTACTGTGAACTTGTTCTACAAAAATTTAAGGAAATAACTTCTAGTGTTTGTCACTTGAATATTTTAATTCTTTAATGTCAGCTACTTCCATAATTGCAACAAATTGAAAATGTAATGACCAAACAACTGGGGGGGGGTCAAAATGGGATTATGATAATTGTTAAAATGGAGGTACACAGAAATATGTTTCAAAAGCTTTTAGAATGATTATCTGACCAAAGCAAGACAAAACCAACAAGTTGTTAATTAAAGTAAAAATTATTGGTTGAGGACAGAAGGATCAAAATTAGTGTGATTTTTGAAAGTTTGGGCATCATCACACCACTTAAATTAGGTTCTTTGTATTTTGGATATAATTGAAATGTTTTACCTACAAGTATATGTATATATAAATAGAATTAGGTTTGTATGGGGTGATATTATTCAATGTAAATGCATTTAAATCCATTTACCTAAAGCACTAACTGAATAGTATTTTTATATCCAGACTATATACATGTTATTTATTTCAGTGCTTTTGAAAAAATAGATAAAGGAAAAGCTTAACAGTGAATAAGGACTTTCTCAGCACTTTACATCCAAGGAGGAGTTATTTTCTGTAAGAAATTCCTGTGATTGCTGCCAACCATTTTTTAAATTGCTTTTCTATACATTAACACGTAATTGTTTTATTTTATTTTGTTTTTATTCATATGTCTAAACACTGCATTGCAAAAACAGGAATGTCTATATCGATATAGGCTGTTAACTATTGTATTCAATTACATAGACAAAGGATTCTGTTTATTTTTTTACAAGTAACTTTTAAAATTTATTGGATCAATAGACGGTCATAATAAAAAACTGACATTATTGGGTGTTTTTAAGTTGTATTTGATAATAAGGAGTTGCCAAGCTTACTTATTGAGCCTTATTCAGGTATCAGTACCTTTCCTTTTTTTGTTAAGTTTTGAATGTAAAAAACAACCTCAGACACATTACTACAAAAGAAAAAGGATTGTATATTGAACTGTGAATTTTATATGTATTTTGGGTTTATTTAACTATACATTAAATTTAACAAGTTAGTAATAAAATTGCCACTTTTGATTGCCAATGCTTTTGAATTTTTGTTTTGTTCTTTTTAATATTTAATGATTCTCTCCTTCCCTCCTTCCATCCTTCCTTCTTTCCTTCATTTTCCCTTCCTCGTTCCCTCCTTCTTTCCTTTGTTCATTCTTTTATTCATTTGCTCCTTCCTTCCTTCCTTCCTTCCTTCCTTCCTTCCTTCCTTCCTTCCTTCCTTCCTTCCTTCCTTCCTTCCTTCCTTCTTTCTTTCCTTCCTTCCTACTTTCTTTTTCCATGCCCCCTCTCCATTGGCACTTTCTGTCTTTTGATCCCTTTAAGGATATATATCTAATTCTGGTATCATATATCAAAGGGTATGTAGAGTTCATTGACAAAAGGTATAATTCCAAATTGGCCCATTTTTGGCACCTTTTGGGATTATTAGTGTGATAGAGGCTGGCACTAAAGAAAAAGTGCCAGACTGAAGAGTATATGAAATTGATCACCTCCATGGGAGAGGGGCCCCAGTAGTGAATTTCCTGGGGAGAGAGGACTCTGGCTGGGAGAGCTGTGAGGGTCTCTCCATCTTGAGACCTCAAAGAGATAAGGGAAGGGAATGTACCCCGAGGGGAAGTATGGAGAGAGAGGGAAAGAGAGGAGAACCTCCTTTCCACAAAGCGGGGTTCAGGGGAGATAGCAGCTGTAATGGGTTGCCTCAGAAAGGAGAAAGGGGGTTCAAAGATTTTCCCCCTTCTGCCTTCCCTCCTTAGCTAAAGCTGCTCTCCCCAATTTGCTCTTGTCCCTCTTGTCCCCCCTCCACTACTGGAGACCCAAAGGTCTCCCCTAGATCTGTTCACTGACACTCAGCTTGGGGAACAGATAACTTTTAATGTTAACTCAAATCAGGTACTACAAAAGGAAATAACAGGCAGGGAAGAATAGGAAAAGGAATGTGTGAAAAGGGGGTCCTTGTCTCTAAACCCTTTTCCTCCCTCCTCAAGTTTGGGGGGGAACTCAGGCCTTGACCACCTGAGCCCCCTGAGAGAAAGTCAGGTTGACTCACCCCTGGGCAACAGGAGCTGAGGTAAAATCTGCTCAGGTTTCTCTTCAGAAGTCCCTTCAATTGGGAAGTGTTGGGGGGAAAGATTTCCAGTCACCAGCAGGAAAAGTGGGTAACCTTCAGGAGAAAGTCTTTTTCCCACCTTCTCTGGTCGATGTCTCAAGATGGAGAGACCCTCACAGCTCTCCCAGCCAGAGTCCTCTCTCCTAAGGAAATTCACTCCTGGGGCCCCTCCAATTTCATATACTCTTCAGTCTGGCTCTTTTTCTTTACTGCCAACCTCTATCACAAATCCTTCATTTCTTATTTTTGGCACTTTTTGGGATTATTAGTGAACTGCTAAATTTATATTACAGAGATAGAATCATTGAAATTCTATAGTTCCAATTCTAAGTTCTATGGTCTCATAATTTATTTCTAGTGAATAAGTGTTTTTAACATTAAAAAATTCAATTTTAATTGCATATATTTGGGAAAATAATTTCTAATGATTTCTTTATTTTCTTCATTTTTTTTAATTTTCCTTTTTAATTTTTAATTTTGGTGTCCTTTTTCAGATCAAATTTACTAAGATTTTGTTATTTTTCTAGTCTTTCCTAAAATATAGTTCCTAATTTTAATAACACTATTAAAACTATTTTCTCTCTTCTTTGATTTTTAAAATATCTTTTTTGAGGTTTAAAATATTACATTTCTCACTACCTTTTAAAAACGTTGCATGCCTAATTTATAAAATTTATAAAAATCAGTGCCTTATAGAATCATAGATTTTGATATTTTGTGTGTGGAGTACTGCCTTGGCCAGAACTTTTCAGGTAAATACCTTTGAAGCATATCATAACAGAAGCATAGCCTCTGTTTCAACCCAATATCTCATTACTCATATATAATAATTTTCCAGAAACACAAAGTAGTCTACTCATTTTGTCCCTAAACCACACCTGAATGCTATATATTTTTTCTTTTCTCTTCTGTTTTTAAAAACCCTTACCTTCTGTATTAGAATCAATATTGTGCATCAGTTTCAAGGCAGAAGAGCAGTAAAGGCTACACAGTTTGCAATAAATTACTTTCCCAGATTCATACAGCTAGGAAGTATCTAAAGCCAGATATGAACCCAGGACCTTCTGTCATTAGGCCTGGCTCTCCAGCCACTGAACCATATAGCTGCCCCCCATCTCACATTACAAGCTGGTGTTTTTTTATACCTTTTGAGTTAGGGTTCCAATTCCTACTCTTCCCACTATATTTCCAACATCCCCTCTTTCTTTTTCTTTAAACCAAATGTCTTTTAAGGACAGATCAAATATCCTCTTCAATGAAGCCTTCTGATTTAGCTTAACCCCAAGTAAATTTGGCTGTTACTTTACCTTGTGCAGCATTCATTTGTCGATAGCATTGCTTCAGTACTATTTCGTTGCCCTTTTTCCTAGACTAATCAATAACCTTCTTGAGATCAAGACTCATTTCTTTGATTTCTTCGTGTGCATCTCAATAACTGGTGTAATAATTTTTACCCTAAGACAATGTAAACATTTTCAAGTGCTATTATTTGGAGAATCAATATGGTATTGTGCAAAAAAAAAAAAGAATTTGCATTTGAGTCAGAAGACCTTTTTTAAAAATTTTTAGTCTTTACTGTGACTCTTAATTAGCTGAGCCTTTCTTCCTTCATTTAAAAAAAGAGAGATACAATTCAAGGAACACTAAGTGCTTCCATTGTGTCAGCACTATACTGGATACTAGACATACTAATGGGAATATGGGAATAATTCATACCCTCAAAAAGCGTTCATTCTACTTTGGGAAGAGGTTGGCACCAAAATACAAAATATATATGGTTAATTAAATACAATATAGTAGTAGTCTCTCAGTGTCTGAGAATGACAATATAAATACAATATACATAGAGAGTAAATACAAGAGATAATGATACTTGTTCTATCATATATTACATGGATTATAGTGAAGAAAGTGTTTCATAAAGCACAATATACAAAATGAAGCATTAAAAGCACTATATACAACGTAAAGCATTAAATACTATCATCATCAACATTGTCATAATTATTATGAAGATTACTCTTATTGTGAAAGATACTGATCACTTAACAGTAATACCTTCTGGACATTAATATTGGCGCAAGTTCTGACATTTCATGTACCCCCAATGGTGTCAAACGGGGCTATTCTTTCAAAACCCAACTAATTTAATTTAGATATTACAGGCAGCTGATGGTGGAATGGATTGAGAGTTGCACCTTGAGGCAGGAAGATTTGGGTTCATATCAAGACAGATGTTTACTTGATATGTGACCCTGGGCATTTCACTTAACATCTGATTGACTCAGTTTTTTTAACTCTAAAATAGGGATAATAACCAAAAAGGTAGTCGAAACAATCAACAATTGTAGCAAAGTTGCAGGATACAAAATAAACCTGCATAAGTCATCAGCATTTCTATATATCTCCAACCCATTTCAGCAGCAAGAATTAGAAAGAGAAATTCCATTTAAAATCAACCTAGTCAAAATAAAATACTTGGGAATCTATCTGCCGAGACAAACACAGCAACTATATGAACACAACTACAAAATACTCTCCACACAGTTAAAACTAGATCTAAACAACTGGAAAAACATGGATTGCTCATGGGTGGGACAAGCTAACATAATAAAAATGACAATCCTACCCATATTAATTTACTTATTTAGTGCCATACCCATTGAACTACCAAAAACCTTTTTTACTGAATTAGAAAAAAACAACAAATTTCATTTGGAAGAACAAAAGATCAAGGATATCCAGGGAAATCATGAAAAAAAATGCAAAGGAAGGAGGACTTGCAGTCCCAGATCTCAAACTATACTAAAAAGCAATGGTTATCAAAACAATTTGATACTGGCTAAGAGACAGAAAAGAGGATCAGTGGAATACACTTGGGGTAAATGACCTCAGCAAGTCAGTCTATGATAAACCCAAAGATTCCAGCTTTGGGTACCAAAACCCAATTTTTGATAAAAACTGCTGGGAAAATTGGAAGACAGCATGGGAGAGATTAGGTTTGGAGCAACATCTCACACCCTACACCAAGATAAAGTAAGAATGGTTGAATGAGCTGAATATAAAGAAGAAAACTATAAGCAAATTAGGTGAACACAGAATAGTATACTTGTCAGATCTTTGGGAAAGGAAAGACTTTAAAACCAAGCAAGAGCTAGAAAAAACCCAAAAAATCAATAATTTTTATTACATCAAATTAAAAAGGTTTTGTAAAAACAAAACTAATACATCCAAAAATAGAAGGGAAGCAACAAATTGGGAAACAATCTTCATTACAAAAACGTCTGACAAAGGTCTAATTACTCAAATTTATAAAGAACTAAACCAGTTGTACAAAAAATCAAGCCATTCTCCAACTGAAAAATGGGTAAGGGACATAAATAGGCAATTTTCAGTTAAAGAAATAAAAACTATTAATAAGCACATAAAAAAGTGTTGTAAATCTCTTATAATCAGAGAAATGCAAATCAAAACCACTCTGAGGTATCACCTCAAACCTAGCAGATTGGCTAACATGACAGCAAAGGAAAGTAATGAATGATGGAGGGGATGTGGCAAAGTTGGGACATTAATTCATTGCTGGTGGAGTTGTGAATTGATCCAACCATTTTGTAGGGCAATTTGGAACTATGCCCAAAGGGCGATAAAAGGCTGCCCTTTGATCCAGGCATAACACTGCTGGGTTTGTACCCCAAAAAGATAATAAGGAAAAAGACTTGTACAAGAATATTCATAGCTATGTTCTTTGTGGTGGCAAAAAATTAGAAAATGAGGGGATGCCCTTCAATTGGAGAATGGCTGAAAAAATTGTGGTATATGTTGATGATGTAATACTATTGTGCTCAAAGGAATAATGAAGTGTAGGAATTTCATGGGAATTGGAACAACCTCTAGGAACTGATGCAGAGTGAGAGAAGCAGAACCAGGAAAACACTGTACACAGAGACTGATACACTGTGGTGCAATCGAATGTAATGGACTTCTCCATTAGTGGCAATGCAATGACCCTGAACACCTTGGAGCAACCTAAAAGCAAAACCACTATCCACATCCAGATGAAACACTGTGGGAGTAGAAACACCGAAGAAAAACAACTGCTTGATCACATGGGTCGAAGGGATATAGTTGGGGATGTAGACTCTAAATGAACATCCTAGTGCAAACAACAACATGGAAATAGGTCCTGATCAAGAACAGGAGTAATATCCAATGAAATTGCCCATTGACTGAGGGAAGAGTGGGTGGAAGGGAAGGAGGGAAATAATGTGATTATTGTAACCAAGGAATAATGTTCTAAATTGACTAAATAAATATATTCAAATGGATAAAAAAAAAAGAAGGAAAAAAAACACCCTCTAAATGTAACATTCTAGTTGACCAAAACCCACACCTTTATATCTATGATTTACTGTTGAGTCAAATGAGACCTCGCAACACAACTCAGAGCTGTTCATGACTGGGCTTTGTTCATATGTTTATTGGTATCCTGGATTTTTCCCTTAATACCTGCATTTTCATATCATTTAACTATTAATTACTAATCTGTTATGTTCTTATTTTGATTTTTTTAAAAATTGTTTCCTTCATGAATGTTTTTTAACTTCATGCATTCCAAACTGTTAGTATTTCCTGATAACATGCAATCATGTTATCATTTCCTACTTTGTCAAGAACTCTTCCCTTGTCACCTCTTGCAAAAGTATGTCCTTCTTTTCTTTTATATCTAGGTCCTATAGTCATGTCTTATTGTGGTCTTATATATGGTGTGACATGTTGATCTAAATATCATTTCTGCCAGACTGTTTTGCTGTTTTTTAAAAGTTTTTGTTGAATAGTGAGTCCTTTCTCTAGCATTTGAAATCATTAGATTTAAAAAACACTATGATAATATATGTTTTATTCTGTAAAAGAAAATAATAAAATAAAATAGGGATAATAACAGAACCTACCTCACAATCTTTTTGTGTGGGTCAAGTGACATAATCATTGTAAAAGCATTTTGCCTACTGCTATAGTAATGCTTATTCCCTTTTCTCCTTTTCTCCCTTCCATAGATAATTATCTATTTTGAATTAAAAGTATGAGATCATATTCCTGCCAGAGAAGACTTCTTTCTGTTGTCAGTGTGAGAGTAGAAATTCAAATTCATTTTTCACCCTTTTCTCTTTCTTTGCCTCTTCAATTATTACTCTTTGTTCCTTTCCCCATGCAAACAGGGGTTAAACACAGAAGTAAGAGGAATGATCAAGGTTTATATCTATGAACAACTGACCGTTGTTTTGGGCATTCCATTTCTTGAGCCTCTTCAAGCCAATATGTATTGATGGTTGAAGGAGACCTAAAAGGGATGCTTGAAAGGAGATAGTTGATATAATCATGAGTACAGAAATCCAGTTGAATTGAGACATTTTTCTACATTTTTTTGCTGCAAGATTTTAAATGACCAATCCTTTTTTTTTTCCGTTACAGGCTAGAATATGCAACAATGAGTATTTCAGAGACATATATGTAGAATGATGTGATTTACCAACCTCTGGTTTTCAAACAGCACTGGTCCCCCAGACTGTGAAAGCTTTCTGAATCAGATGGGGTGATATTTTCTCCCTTTCTAGTTTTTCTGAAAAGTTTTTACTCCAAAAGACCTTACTGCTTCAGACAAAAACAAACAAACAAAAAATCTTTGGCTCTTGCTCTTGTTTTACTTTTATTATCCCAGACATCCTGTTTGTCCCTATTCCATAATTTGGTAGTCTTCTCTTTACCTAGGTGCACTTAATAAATGAATATCTACTGTAAAATTATGTAAAATTGCTTCCTGACCTCATTTTCTGAACTATCAAGAGCCAAGGCTTTGAGGATTCAAAGGATGAAATGATATGCAACAGAAAATCCAGTCATTTTTACTGATTTTCATTACAGATTGGTTGGAAAAATGAATTAATTGCATTGTACCACAAATAGATGTCCTCTGTTATTCAGTTGATCATTTCTTTCAAGTAGCTATATACTCTCTTCTTTTTCTGTGTGAATATTAGTTCATATTCTCTAGCTGGGGTGAGGGTGGGGGAAGAACTCCAGTTGTAATGGACTGAGTAATGAATATTAAATTAATAATTACAAAATTACCCTATTTGATCAAACACATTAGGGTTATACATTTTTTATTCTGGGTGGCTACAGTACAGATGAATTTTAATAATAACAATATGCTCTGAACTAAAATGAACTAAGCTTTTAGAACAGGGAACTACAAGTTTGATATATTAGAGATTCTCCTTTCCAAATGCTATTTAAAAAAAAAAACACAATAACAACAAAAACATGTCATTGATTTTCTCAGCAATCATAGACAAAGAAATTATCCTGCTTCTATTTCTAGTGTTGATGTTTTATATTAAGTCCTACATAAAAGGAGTTTTTATAGAGATTGATGGAAGATTTTTTTTCAATGTGATTTAAAGTGTATCAATATTTCTTGACCTTCACTCCTGTTAGAGTGATTTGGATATAGTTGAATTGTACAAACACTATTGCATATATTTGTTGAATGTGGCAATTTCATGGGCCCAGAGAGTCAGACAGACCTAGGATCATGTCTTGCTTTAGACATGCCCAGTCTGGGATCCCCTGGTCATATACTTACCTAAGTAAATGCTGCTATGCAACTTTGCAAGACAAGTTGTAGAACAGTTTTTGATCTTCCTTGGTAGACTTTCCTTTGTAAAAGAGGATAAATGAAGGAGAATCTCTCTGATCTCCTATCTTACTAATGGAGAGGGAGGAACAGGGTTTGACCCTCTGTATGGATGTATTTCTCCAGTGAGAGGTTAAAGGGGAATATGAAGAAAAGGGTTGAGGCAAGATGGCATTATCTCTCCCTTCCTCAAGGTTAGCTGACCTCAGAGATTACTTTACTTTACTATAGATTACTTTAAAGAGAGATAGAAGGAATCTGTCTACCTCTCTTCCCAAGGATACTCCACAAAGTATATGATTGAATCTTGAATGTGGACTCAACTGCTAGGAAAGAAATTTTATCCCAGACAGTCCTTTCAAGAGTAAGAATTTTGTTGCTAAACTCTTCCCTATGAAGCTCAGCGACGAGCTGGATCTTTTGTCTGTCACAGATGAAACAAGATTCACTTTTGGTCTTGTTCACAATTCACCCAATCTCTATCTTCTCATGAAAACTCCAACCAATCTCAAAATTGACATAAAATGAAATTTATTTGAAGAGTTGGGGAATAAAAGGGTTGGAGGATTAAGGCAGCAGGATGGAGGGATAAGAATGCCCTGATAACTATATTCTATAGTATGTGGTATCCAAAGGTCCTTGGCCAGAGGCTTTGTGCCTCCAGTCTTTTCCCAACACCCTTTTTCTTATATCTCTACACCACACTAACTTAAACTAATATGTCTATAATCTATCCAAGGAAAGGAAAAAAGGGGGAGACCCAAAAAGGACAGGACAGATTGGCTCTATCCAGAGAGTCCAACTGAACTCCCTCTCAGTCTTGCATAGCTGTAGTCAAGTCAACAGGGGTTGTGCAGGATTTTTGGCTGGAGATAGGTCCTCAGCAAGTAGGAAATTGTGTTCTTTCTACCTCCTATGGTTTCAGATATCCTCTGACCCTCAGGAAAAAGCTCCTTTCAGTTTCCTTCCAAAGCTGGAAGTGAATCTGTTGGTCAGAATCCTCTCAGCTCTCAGTTCCTTTCCCAGAATCCTCAGCTGACTCTTCACTGCCCCCTGGCCTAGTCTGTCTATAAGATGGCAGGATCCTATTAGGGTCTCTTCTCAATCCTTAGACCTTCCTTGTTGCTTCTCTGCATAGGTGACTTCTCAGGACTGATAAAATGCTTTAAAAAGTATTTGTTACAACAAAGAACTATACACTTGGCTTCTTTTTAACTCTTTCATGGTATTCAGATTTAGGCTCTCTAGATTCCAGTATGTGGGAACTCTATTAGTGATACAGCCTCTTTTCTCCTCTTTGTCAATTTATTTCTCATTAAAATGGTAAGCTCTTTGTGACTCCCGCCCCCTCTCTCTCTCTGTCTCTGTCTGTCTGTCTCTCTCTGTCTCTGTCTCTCTCTCTGTCTCTGTCTCTGTCTGTCTGTCTGTCTCTCTCCCAATGTTACTATTATGGTTAAAGGAAACTGGAAACCATTAGACATATCTGAACAGTGTCATATAATTAATATCAGGTCAGAGGAGTAAAATATATTTCTTCATTAGTAATGGAGATGAAAGAAGCTGAAACACTTCCTTATGCAAGTTCCCTTTACAAAATTTCTGTGTTTTCTATAAGGAAGGCAGATAGTACCTGGAAGTTTAAACACTTACTACAGAAAACTGAGCTCCTTCTTGAGGGCAATGGTGTATAACACTGTATTAATTTACTGATGTTGCCTGGACCAGATGAGGCCATAGTGACAAGAGTCCCTAGATCAGATAGTGGCACATATGAGAGACAAGGAATAGAGGAACAATCTAAAGAAATTTGAAGGCCATTAAATTATTATTAATTAGAGAAATGCAGATTAAAACAACTCTGATAGACTACCTCACGCATATCAGTCTGGTTAATAAAACCAAAAAAAGGGAAAAAAAGAAAATGATAAGTATTGGAGGAGACTGCGGAAATCAGGATACGAATACATTGTAGAGCTTTAAACTTATATAACCATTCAGGAGAACCATTGGAACCATGGCCAAAGGACCAAAAATTGTGCATAGCCTTTCATCCATCAATACCTTTACTACATCCGTATCCCAGAAAATGAAAGATAGAGGGAAAGGATCTACTTGTATCAAAATATTTATAACTGCCCTTTTTGTGTTAGCAAACTATTAGAAACTGAAAGGATGTTATTCAATTGAGGAATGGATCAACAAGTTATGGCAAATAATTGTAATTAAAAGGTATTATGCCATAAGAAATGATTAAATAGGGCAATTACACACACATATATAGACAAAACCTGGAAAGACATATGAAATGATACAAAGTGAAGTGAGCAGAAAGAGAACATAGTATACAAAAAAGAGCAATGATTTATGATGAAGTGTGAATTAATTAATATTATCAGCAAGGCAAGGATCTAAGACATGTCCAAAAGATGCAGAATGAAAAAGACTACCCACAGCCATGGAAAGAATTGGTGGAGTCTGAATTCAGATTAAAGCATGTCATTCTTCATTTAATTTACTTCATGAATTTCTCTCTTATACAAGTGATATGCATCTTCTTTTATAATGGGATGAATATATATTATAGTGGGGGGCTGGCCCACAGTCCTCCCACAAAAGGGAAGATAGAAGGTTGACCTTGGGGAAGGACTGAAGCCAAGGAGATGGATAAGAAGCAGGCAGACGCACACGTAATATTTAACAAATGAGCTCCACAGAACAAGCCTCACTACAGAACCCTCACGAGGACCTGAGACCCTTAAGTAGCTATAAATTAACAACACATGGTTACAGGAGTATAGAGATTAGCTGACAGGAAAACCTGGTCCTTTAGAGTAAATACTCCAAATCGAGACCCCTCAGGCTTGAGGTTAGGATGATAATAAGAAAAGGTCTTTAGAGAAAGAAAAAGAGATAGGGAGAGGAAGTTAAAGATAAGCTTGGCCAGAGGCTAAGCTCCAAGAAAGACAGAGACAGGTGAGAGGTGATGCAGTAAGAGGGCTGGGTCTCTGTGGAGCTCCTATTTATTATTATTGAGATGCAAATGTACACAATAAATATTGATGATTGCCATTGGTCAAATGTAAATTACTACAAGGTATAGGTGTGGTTTGTCTCAGCCAGGTGAGCACAAAGAAACCTGATTTCGTGCCTAATCCTGGGGGACCCTGGGAACAAGGGTCAAAGGCTTTACTTGCCATGCACAGGACTGAGCATGCATTCTCCTAAGACAATCTTTACATTTTAACTATTTCCCTTGACCATTGATAGGTGTGGACTGCTACATATATATACAGATATATTGCATAATAGCATATATAAAACCAATATCATATGTCTTACCCTCTCAGGAAATGTGAAAGATAAAAGGAAGAGAGAAAACATGGATCACAGATAACAGAAAATTATTATTAAAAATTTATCTACATGTAATCTGGAAAATACAAAATTTATTTTTTAAAATTTCAATTATTTATTCAAATTAGAATATTTTCCCATGATTACAAAAATAATATTCTTTCCCTCCCCTCCCCCATACCCTCCCATAGCCAACACAAAATTCCACTAGGTTTTACACATGTCCTAGATCAAAATCTACTTCCATATTATTGATGTTTGCACTAGGGTGATCATTTAGAGTCTACATCCTCAATCATATCCCCATCAACCCATGTGATCAAGCAGTTGTTTTTTCTTCGGTGTTTCTACTCCCAGTTTTTCCTCTGAATGTAGATCATGTTCTTTCTCATAAATCCCTCTGAATTGTTCTGGATCATTGCATTTCTGCTAGTAAAGAAGTCCATTACATTCAATTGTGCGACAGTGTATCATTCTCTGTGTACAATATTTTCCTGGTTCTGTTCCTTTCACTCTGCAACAGTTCCTGGAGGTTATTCCCCTTCACATGAAATTCTTCCAGTTCATTATTCCTTTGGGCTAAATAGTATTCCATCATCAACACATGGCACGATTTGTTCAGACATTCCCCAACTAAGGGACATCCCTTCATTTTCAATTTTTTTTTTTGCTACCACAAAGAGCGCAGTTATGAATATTCTTATACAAGTCTTTATCCTTATTATCTCTTTGGGTTACAAACTGAGCAGTGCTATGGCTGGATTAAAGGGCAGGTAGTCTTTTAGCACATTTTGGTCATAGTTCCAAATTGCACTCCAGAATGGTTGGATCAATTCACAACTCCACCAGCAATATATTAATGTCCCAACTTTGCCACATCCCCTCCAACATTCACTACTTTCCTTTGCCCTCATATTAGACAATTTTCTAGGTGCGAGGTGATACCTCAGAGTTATTTGGATTTGCATTTCTCTGAGTATGGGATTTAGAACTTTTTTTCATGTGCTTTTTAATAGTTTTGATTTCTTTATCTGAAAATTTTCTATTCATGTCCCTTGCCCATTTATAAATTGGGGAATGGTTTGATGTTTTGTACAATTGATTTAGCTCTTTATCAATTTGAGTAATTAGACCTTTATCAGGGGTTTTTGTTATAAAGATTTTTTCCCAATTTTTCCCTCCCTTCTAATTTTGGTTCCATTGGTTCAGTTTGTACAAAATCTTTTTAACTTAATGTAATCAAAATTATTTATTTTGCATTTTGTAATTTTTTTCTAAGCTTGCTTGGTCTTAAAATTTTTCCTTTACAAAAAAATATGACAGGTACACTATTCTGAAGTATTTACCTAATTTACTTATTTCTTCATATTCAAGTCATCCACTCATACTAAATTTATCTTGGCATAGTGTGTGAGATATTGATCCAAACACAATCTCTCCCATACCATCTTCTAATTTTCCCAGCAGTTTTTGTCAAATAATGGATTTTTGTCCCAAAAGGTGGGATCTTTGGGTTTATTATAGACTGTCTTTCTGAGGCCACTTACCCTAGGTCTATTCCCCTGATCCTCCTTTCTGTCTCTTAGCCAGTACCATATTGTTTTGATGACCACTGCTTTATAGTATAGTTTCAGGTCTGGTACTGCTAGGCTACCTATCTTCATATTTTTTTCATTATTTCCTTTGAAATCCTTGATCTCTTAATCATCCAAATGAATTGTGTTATGCTTTCTTTTTCTAATTCAGGAAAAAATGTTTCTTGGTAGTTCAATGGGTATGGTACTAAATAAGTAAATACTTTTGGGTAGGATTGTCATTTTTATTATGTTAGCTCATCCTATTCATGAGCAATTAATGTTTTTCCAATTATGTAAATCTAGTTTTAATTGTGTGGATAGTGTTTTGTAGTTGTGTTCAAATAGTTCCACTGTTTGCCTTGGCAGATAGACTCCTAAGTGTTTTATTTTGTCTAGGGTGATTTTAAATGGAATTTCTCTTTCTAATTCTTGCTGCTGAGATGTGTTGGAAATATATAGAAATGCTGATGACTTATGTGTCTTTATTGTGTATCCTGCAATTTTGCTAAAGTTGGTGATTATTTTGACTAGCTTTTTAGTTCATTCTCTAGGATTCTTTAAGTAGACTTATATCATCTTCAAAGAGTGATAGCTTTGTCTCTTCATTGCCAATTTTAATACCTTCAATTTCTTTTTCTACTCTAATTGCTACAGCTAATGTTTCTAGTTTAATGTTAAATAATAGAGGTGATAACGGACATTCTTGTTTCACTCCTGATCTTATTGGAATGCTTCTAGTTTATCCCTTGTGATGGTTTTAGATATTTTTTGTTTATTATTTTTAGGAAAGGCCTTTCTATTCCTCTACTTTCTGGTGTTTTTAATAGGAATGAGTGTTGTATTTTTTTCAAAGGATTTTTCTGCATCTGTTGAGATAATGTGTTTTTTTTTTTGGTTTGCTTGTTGATATGGTCTATTATGTGGATGGTTTTCCTAATATTGAACCATCCTTGCATTCCTGATATAAATTCTACTGGATCATAATAAAAAACCTTCATGATCACTTGCTGGAATCTTTTTGCTCATATTCTATTTAAGATTTTTGCATCTGTGTTCATTAGGGAGATTGGAGTTTTCTTTTTCCGTTTTTGACATGCCTGACTTAGGAATCAGTACCATATTTGTGTTATAGAAGGAATTTGGTATAATTCCTTCTTTACTTATTCTGTCAAATAGTTTGTATTGTATTGGAATTAGTTGTTTTATGGGTAAATTCATCCCATTCACATTCAGAGTTATAATTACCAGCTGTGTAATTCCCAATGTTTTTATTTCTACTCCTAGTCCTACCCTTTTTTCTTTCACTATTTCCTTCTGTACCAGTGTTTTGTTTTTAAACAGACCTCCTAATTCCTACCCTTGTTTTGCTTCCTTTCCCCCACTTCTTATTCCCCTCTTATTTTTCTTTAGGGTCTTTTAAAGATATCCCCCACCCTCTCCCTCCTTTGTATTAATTGCCTCCCCACCAGTCCGTTTGTTGCTCTTCTACTTCTCTAAAGGTAACGAATCAGTTCTCTGCCCCAATGGATATGATTGTTCTTTCCTCTTCGAGTCAATTTCAATGCACGTAAGAATTAAATATTTCCTATCTCCAGTCTCTTTACCCTTGCAGTTTATTGATTTTCCCCCACTCCCACCATGTGCTTATTTATAAAATATAAATTTATCCCATTTTGTTTCTTTTCCCGTTTCTCTTAGTATTAACTCTTTTAAACCTCTGTGTGTGTATATGTGTGTGTGTGCGTATATATATATATATATATATATATATATATATACATATACATATACATATACATATTTGTTTGTTTGTTTATTTATTTATTTATCCTGGCATTTTGACCTATACAACTTGTCATTTTTCCCTCTAAGTGTAATTATTCTAGCTACCCAATTGATAATAACAGTTTTAAGAGTTACCAATATCCTCTTTCCTTATAGGGATACAAATAATTTTAACTTATTGGGTCCCTTAAAAAAGTTTTTTCTCCCCTTTCTTAATAATCTTTTTGTGATTCTGTTGATTTCTGTGTTTGGGCATCAAATTTTCTGTTTAAGTCTGGTCTTTTCTTTATGAATGCTTAGAGGTCTTCTATTTTACTAAATCCTTCCCCTGGAAGAATATAGTCAATTTTGCTGGGTAGTTGATTCCTGGCTATAAACCTAGTTGCCTTGCTTTCCAGAATATCATATTCCATGCCTTTTGGTCCTTCAATGTACATGCAAGCAGATCTTTTGTTATCCTAACTGTGGTTCCATGGCATCTGAATGACTTCTTCTTAGCAGCTTGTAATATTTTTTCATTGGTCTGGTAGTTCTTGAATTTGGCTATAACATTCCTGGGTATTATCAATTCAGAATTAAATATAGGAGATGATCTGTGGATTCTTTCAATCTTCACATTCCTTCTTGCTCTAGAATGTTGGGGCATTATTCTTGGATAATTTCCTCTAGAATGATGTCCAAGGTTTTCTTTTCGTCATGCTCTTCCTGTAGGCCAATAATTCTTAAATTATCTCTCCTACTTCTGTTTTCTAGTTCTGTTGTTTTGTGAATGAGGTGTTTTACATTTTCCTCAAGTTTTTCATTCTTTTGATTTTGTTTTATAGATCCTTGCTGCTTTCTGAAGTCATTTGCTTCTAGTTGTTAGATTCTAGTTTTAAAAGACTGAATTTCTTACCTGCCTTTTTTGTTATCCTTCTCCTTCTGATCTTTCATCTCTCTTGCCTCATTTTAAATCTGGTTAATTTTGGCCTTCAAGACACTATTGTCTCACTTTACTTCAAGTGCCTCTGTTCCCAGATGACTTATCTTGCTTTTTAAGCTCTTTTCCCAGTTGTCTTCAGCCTCTCTTCATTGTTTTTTGAATTGCATTTTGAGTTCTTCCAAAGCTTGTATCCATTTTTCTGGAGTTTCTGTGTTTTTGCATATACCTGCTATTTATTGTTAAAGAAAGCCTTTTTGTTTCTTAAATGTTTATTGAATTATGACTACTTCATTTTTCATAATATCACATCAGAACTTGAGAGAGCTGACTTTAGAGCCATGCTTACAACAACTACTCTCCTTTTTCCTCATTTTGATTTATCTAACATGTACCTCTTTATAGGTAACTACTGCAGGGGTAAACTCTATATTGTAGTATCAATCCTATAATAGTTTTACCTCTTCTGAAGCTAAGAAAAAAATATAATTCTCAAAGTCTTAAAAACTTTAGCCTCTTTTTACAAGTCAATCAGTGATTTCTTTGAGGGCTGCCTTTTGCTGTTGTTGCTATCACCTTGTCTATATTCCTAACACTTAATACAGTGCCTTATATATTGAAGGTAATAGCATTTTTTCACTTGGTTTATTTGTAAAATAGTTGTCTTTTATTAACAAAACATGTGATCACAAATTAAATTTCTCAATACTACCTATTAAGAGGAGGCAGAGTCAACATACTATAATATAGGCAACAACACAACTAACCTCTCCGATCACTTTCCTCTCAACAATTTTGAAAGTTTCTCAAATAAAATTTTGTAGCAGCAGTATCAACAAAATATCTGAGACATTTTTTTTCAGCCAAAGTAACTTAGGATGTCAGTAGCATATGTCTGTGACACCAAAAGGAATGGAGGCTATAGAATCATCAGGAGCTATTAGCCCAGAAACAGTAAGGTCAGTAAAAGATTATTTGATGTATTGGATTTAGCTGATGCCAATTGGAAACTCTGTTGTCCATAAGTAATTGTAGGTAACAGTTTGAAAGCATATAAGAACACTTAATAGAGTAGAAACCCTGCTCAGAGTTCCAATGCAAAGACAAGGACTGTAGCCTGTGGTCAAGAGGAGTGCTAGTGCTTCTGGATGCAGGGGAACAAGGGTCCTTCCTGGGTAAAGGGTTACCGGGTAAAGTAACAACTTAGAAATATGGAAAATTTTCAAATCCTGAGAATTAGTTCTGAAAATAGCAATAAGGAATAGCCTTAGGAATGGAATACCATCCCCACACCCTCAGGAAAGACAAGGCCAAGTTTACTACAAAGTCCGAAGTCAAGAAATTGGCTGGGAAAAAAAGGAGGAAACAAAAAGAATAGAACCTGATGATGAAATCTCTAGTGCTGGGAGGAGGAGAAAATAATATGAAAAATTTAGTACAACAATCAAACAAATCAGTTAATAAATTTACAATGAGAAATAAACTCCTGAAAAAGCTGAATAGACAAAATAGACCAAAAGACAAAAATTCCTTTAAGAAAAACTTATTTAAAAGCAGAATGGGGAAAAACAGAAAAGGTACAGTTACTAAAGAAAATAATTTTCTTTAAAAATTAGAATTGGGTAACAAAGCTAATGGTTCTATCAGATATCAAGACATTTTTTAAAAGGTCAAAATTTTAATAGAAGAAAATTTGAAATATCTCATTGGAAAACCAATTGCCTTAGAAAATAGATCAAGGAAAGATCATTTAAGAATAATTAGAACATCTAAAGCCATGATAAAAAAATAAAGAAATAAAGCTCCAAAGTATTGTACTTCAAGCAATTATCAAAAACATTTCCTTGAAATCTTAGTTCCAGTGGAAAAAATACAAAGAATCCATACTTTTTGAAAGAGATATCAAAGTGCAAGTTCTCATGTTAAAGCAGAAGAGAACTTGGTTCTATGGTAGGAGGTAAAGGAGCTAGGATTATAACCAAGAATATCCTCCCAGGAAAATTGACTATAATCCTTCAGATGAAAACAGATATTTACTGAAATAGAGAACTTTCAAACATTCTTGATGAATATACCAGAGCTGCACAGCAAACCGGAATTCAAACAAAAAATTCAAGAGAAGCATAAAAAGGTAAACATGAAAAAGAAATGATACAGGAATTAACATATTTAAACTGCTTATATATGGGAAGATGACAGTTGTTATTCCTAAGAACTTTGTCATTGGTTAAAATCAATTATGTTGAAATTACAAAAATATGAAAAATTGAGAAAAAGGGGGAAAGGTGTTATTGGGCAATATTTAAATTTCACTTGGAACTGGTTTAAAGAGGGAAGAATATATATATATGTATATATATATATATGATATGTATATACACACATTCATATACTTACTTGGATAAAGAAATATAGAACTCTAGATAACAACATGGAAAAAGGAGGGGAATAAGAGATATGGTGGAGTATAAAATGGAGAAGGTTAAGAGACGCAATGATCAGCAGCAAAAGAAATTTGTGGGGAGGGAGAGGATAAAAAGAGAGAGATGGATAAACTTAAGAAAATAGGATAGAGGCAAATACAGAGTTAGTATTCATAACTGTAAATGTGAATGGAATAAGCTAAGCTATGGAAGTAGATAGCAAAATAGTTTAGAAATCAGAATCCTTTTTTATGTTTACAAGAGACATACTTGATACAGAAAGATATACACAATTAAAATAAAGGGCTAGGACAGAATATATATATGTGTGTGTGTGTGTGTGATATATATATATATATATATATATATATATATATATATATATATATATATATATATCCTTCAATTTAAGTATATCTGTATATGAAGCAGGGGTAGTTAGTAATCATGATCTCGTACAAAACACAAGTAAAAAGAGGCCTAATGAACAAAAGACAATTAGGGAAACTACATTTTGCTGAAAGGTACAATAAATAAGGAAGTATTATTAATAAATTTACAGCAACTCTGGACTACTATCCTATATGCATCAGAAATGACAAATGTTGGAGGTGTTGAGGAAAAATAAGTACCTTAATAAACTGTGGGTGAAATTGTGAACTAATTTAATCATTCTGGATAACAATTTTGAATTCTGCCCAAAGGGCAATAAAACTGTACATACATGATTGCAATGGAGTGTTCTTGTCCTTTAAGAAATTACAAGGTAGGGTGTTCAGAAAAACAAAGGAAGATCTCAATGAACTTATACAAAGTGAAAAAAAAATAAATGAGAATGACCAGGATATCATTGTACACGTTAACATTAATATTGTCATGATCATCAATTGTGAAGGACTTGTCTATTCTGATCAATATAGGAATCTAAGTCAATTTCAACCAAAAATACTACCTCAAGAAAGTGAACTGAGGAAATCTGAGTACAAATTAAAGTATGACTTTCCTGTGCTTTCTTTGGTAATATGGCCAATATGAAAATATATTTTACATGATTTCAATGTATAACTGACAACATTTTCCTTTCCTGCTCAGTGGGTGTGTGGAGGGGGTTTAAGGAAGGAGAGAATTATAATTTCTCAACACTTTAGGAAAGATACTTTAAACAGGCATATTACATTGGATTTATACTCATCAAAACTGCAATCAGTCTAATTATTATTTTACAAAGTAAGAAGTCTACCCTTCTTCATATTTTCCTTTGAAAAGAAGAGGAGAGAAGTAAATTGAATCAATATTTTAGTTGGATTTCTATAATTCAATATAAAATTTAATTCATGTATTCAAAAAATGTTGAACATATCTTAAAGTTGAACTATTGATAATGAAAGAAGCCTCAGGTATCTTAGGCAAGTAATTAGATCTAGGAAGATAAGCTCACGTTCTTAAACAACAGGAAACGGGAAACAAAAATAAGAAAATTGGACATAAGAAGCCAAAAGAGACTGATTGTATTGATTGAATTGTCTAAGTAGGTAGGCTTCAAAAGACGTCAATGGAAAGAAATTATTGAACTTTTTTCCACTAACTTGATCAAAGAGATAGACAAAAACTGAGACAAAGTTAGAGATAGAGATAGAGACATAAAGAGAGGGTTGGTATGGCTGGCATTGCACAATGGAGTCAGTCTTGTACAATGAGAATTGCAATGCTTTAGAAGTCAGAGGATCTGAGTTCACAACCTTGCTCATCTAATCTGTGTAATCCTGGGAACATCACTTAATATTTCTGACCCTGAGCTTTTTCTTCTAAAATACAAGGGAATTACATTATAGACCCATTGAAGTTCCTTCCTGTTCTAAACCATATCCCATCCAGTAAACTTAGTTCTCTTTTATTTCTTTTTGGGACATTTATTTGACACCACTTTGCTGTGGATATATTCATTCCAGAACAATAGCTCACTCAGCACAACTACAGATTTGCTGTGCTGAGCAGAAGCTTTCTAATAATACATCTGAACACATGCAGGGATATTAGTTTCTGTTTTTTAAAACAATCATTGCTGAAAAGTTTTATACATCAATATGCAGGACTCTTAGGGGATAAATTCTGTTCTTACTTCCATTTGCCGTACTCATAACTGACATCACAATGTATACTTTAGCTCTTTCCTACTGATCAACCTTTGACATTTGTTTGGCTTAAAAAAATATTTCGTTTCCAAAACTTTCACAATAGACATGAGTCAAAATCTGTTGAGTTTAAAATGTTTTCCTTTTGTTTTCTTTTCCTTCAGTGTTCATTTAAAATGAGCTTTTGTATAACCCCCCAAAATGGAGGTGGGGGTATAAATTAACTGACTTATCTGTCATTTTCCTGTAGCCCTCCAGAAGTGCCAAAACCTGTTTTAAATTCTACAGAATGTCTTCATTTGTGAACACTAAACCTACTCTATCCTGGCGACCTCATATTAAATTTGATGGAATTGTTCAATACTTTTTTTTTAACAAAATCAGCAATAAGACATCAAGAGTAACTCCACAAGACGTCTACCCACTGTTTGTGTGGACTGTTATGATACTGAACTGAGATCAGCCTTCTCAGGGTTTACTGAGTGACAGACGCCCTTGTGTGGCTAATGGGTTCTGGGAAGATTTCTTTTCTCTTGACACGTATTGCATATCAACTAATATCCTATACAATTAATAGTACTTTTTTCTGTTTGTATTTTTTCTTTGATTAGATGTCTACCGAACTACTGTGAACATGGAGGAACATGTGCTCAGTCCTGGGCAACCTTTTACTGTAACTGCAGTGACACAGGTTATACTGGAGCCACGTGTCATAACTGTAAGTAGACCTGAAAGACATTTAGAACTAAAATTTTGTAAATTTTAGTAGGCGGACATGATGGAAGAAATTTGAAATACACACATTAATAGTATTTATTTAGTTATGGTTTCAATCACAGAGTGTGCATTAAGGACCTGCTATGTGCCCAGCACTGCCACCTTAGCAACTTGGGAAATATTTTTTAGTTCAAAATGTAGTCTTTGCAATCAAAGAAACTACACCATAATGGAAGAGACAAAATTATTGTGTACATAAAACTAGGAGTTTAATTAAGTGCTAAATTACATGATATTCTATTAGCTTTCAGCACAATGAAAGTTCAAAGAAGAGAATAGTCAGGAAAAATGAATCAACCTTCATTAATTAAACACCTGCTATCTCTCAAACACTATATTCAATTAACATTATAAATATAAATAACAGAGTTGGCATTTGAGATGGGTGCTAAAGGGTATATATGATTTGTAAACTTAAAGAAGAGAAAAGATATGACATTGAATGTGGTATGGTGACACTTGTGTTTGAGTCTCTAAATAACTTTCAGTTATGGTGCTAGAAGCTAGTACCTAACACCTAGGTGAAATGGAAAGAGAATAGTTTCAGTTGGATTTTAGAAATAATAAAGTAGAATAATTATATCCTTTCTTTTGGGGGGCAGTATAAAACATCCCACTACCATTTAGAGGACTTGAAATTAGTATATTACTTTTTAATAAAGTGTTGCCTTTGACGAATCATGAAGCATTAATGAAGAAAAATGACTAATAATCAATGTGAGATACTTTAGAAAATTCATATTCAGCACTATTTTGTTAATGTGAGCAGCCACTGCTTTGTCAGCTAAATCTTATGGAATCATAGAATATCAGATCTTGAAGAAATCTTGGAATCCAACCCTTACATTTAAATGAAACCTCTTTTCCACTTGTTTATTTCTCTGATTATATTCACATCCTTTCCTTTCGTGTCCTCAAAATATCCATGGGGCATATAAATATATTGTTTTATTATTTTGAACCTGGTTATTTCTGTAGCATGTAATGTCAGTGATGAAAGATGTGTTTTGTTCGTAGAGTTTGTGTCATACTCTATAACAGAGAGAAATGAAGTTAGCATAGAAAAATAATTCCTTTTAGAGAGTCTTTTACTTGATAGTGTAGAAATGAATGCGCTTTAGTGGAAATGAGTATACTTGGGATCCTGTCTAAGCTCTTTTCATAACTTGCTTTCTGGCTGACCTTGGAAAATTCACTTTCCTTTTCTAGTTCACAGTTTACTTCTCTATAAAATTAAGGAGCTCAACTATATCTTTTCTAAAGTGTTTCTTGCTCTAACATTCTATAATAATTTCTTAGGCCCAGAAAGATTCTTCTAGATCCTGATCTAAAGATTAGGCAGAGATGGTAGCTAAAAATTATAAAAATGAATGTGACCTTATTCAGAAGAGTTTCAGGGCATTTACTAGCATGTATACCCAAAATGCTTTGCTTTTAGCAAACACTATGTATCCTTTTACAGCGGGGATGGGAAGCTTATGGTTTACTATATCTCAAAAATGCCCATGCCCATAAATAAAATATATTTATATTACATTTACTTGCCCCCAAAATAACCCAGCTCGTTTGTCAAGGGTTTGTTCTAATAATGCCATATTCTTTGAATTTTAATCTTTCTAGCAAGCTAAAATGTATCTTCTTCCTGAAACTAAACAACGATCTTCCCTTGCCCTAAGTTGTAAAGTTGAGAATTAAGTGCTGTGAGGTGCTGATTATTTTTAAGTAAAAGACAGTGGATGAAAGGTGAGAAAGTACCTTAAATATTATTTTTTTTAAACTGTCCATTTACTTCCAGGAAAGTTAACAATGCCTAAAAATGTGGGCTACAATAGTATTTAAAATCCAACCCTTGTGATTCACTTGGGATAACAACCTGAAACAAATCCAAAGTATTGTTTTGCTTTGAGGCTTTGTATCAATATCCTTGACTCTCTTGCAAGACATAGATATTCCCTGCTTTTCTTTTTCATTTCCTCACCTCATTTTCTGTGAGAAACTGTTCAAAGGTGCCATGTAAAGTATTTTGTCAAGGATATTTGGTATATCGGCAGATTCCCTGAAGCATAGCTAATTTTTTAACCCTTACTTTCTTTCCTAGTAACAATTATAAAATGGAAGGGCAAAGGCTAGGCAATTGGGGTTAAATGACTTGGCCAGGATCACACAGCTGGGAAGTATTCAAAATCAGATTATGAACCCAGGTACTCTTGCCTAGTGTTTTATCAACTGAACCACCTAGCTGTCCCTTGTAAAATTTATTGGGAAAGGAAATGGTGGGATTGAAAAAATGGGAAATAATGGGAGGTTTGTAGCAGGGTATGGAGGAGTTGAGGGAAGAGAGGGAATATTGCTCCTGATGAAGCAAGAGAGAGAGATGCCCCCTGTCGAGAGGAAGCAGCAGGGGTCCAATAAGGACTGTTTGTTGTTGAATGACTGAACTGATGTTCAGCTCCCTCTATGCCTCAAAATATAGTCCACTTATCTGACTGTGAGTTCAAATAATATAAAGTTTAATAACCAGTTGGGATTGGAGAGATATCGGAAGGAGGGGCAAGGGAGGTCCCTAAATAAGGTTGGAGTCTTCCTCAGCTTTTGGAGCTGAGGCCAGGCCCCACCAGCCGGTGGATGGTTTCTCCCACTCCCTTCATTGGTGCTAGTTTTGTCAATTTCAGAATCTTAGCAGTAGACAGAAAGCAAACAAGAACAGTTCTAACCTTCAGAAATGAATGGGTCCGAATTTTCAGGCTAAACCAAGAAGAGGCACACCACTCTAGACTAGGCTGAACAAGCTCCTCCCTCCTCCAACCCCAGGAAGGAAGAAAAACCCAGCAGGAAAGAAGTGCTAGTCACAAGACCCAACTGCCACACCAGGCAGAAAAGAAGTGCTAGTAACAACATCCAACTGCCACTCCTAGTTGCCCCTTCTCCCACCAACTGTCAGTCTTGTTTCCTTTCCATACCCTGGAGCACAATTATTCAATAGGTATTTGTTGAGTAGGTACTATATACACATTCCATTGTTGGATGCTAAGTGGGATATAGAAGTCAAGTGTAAGATAAGATCCCTTGCCTTCAGAATGGTTCAGAAAGCTTCACTGAAGAGATCAAATACAAGGTTAGCCAAAAAGAAATGGGAAGGATTTGGAAAGGAAGGAAAAAAAATGAGGGAGTTTATTCCATTTTATAGACAGAATCAGTCATCTGGATCATAAGATCATATATAGAAATTGTTTTAGGCATCATCTAGCCTAGCCCTATCATTTAACAGATGAGGAAACTGAGGCTCAAAAAGAATCATTGACTTGCATTGTGTAAAAGGTAGTACTGAGATTTGAGCCCAGGTGCACCACTGGAGAAATGTGACCCACTGGAATGTGTGCTGTATTTTTTGTTTTGTTTTTTTTTTTCCTGTCAGAAGAGCTAGTTCTGAAATCCAGCTCTGCCACTAGCAGATGCTATGATCTTTGGCAAGACACTTAAGCCCCTTGGGCTTCAGTTTCCTAAAGTATAATACTGTGACCTGAAAAGAGGGCTGGTAACTAATGAGATGTTGGAAAGGGTAGGGAGCATCCAGTAGCCAGAAGACTTCTTGAAAGCTTTGCTTATATTGCTTAGCTCAGACAAGTTAATATCCTGAGGTTACAAGATTTTTATCCTTGTGGATACCATGGTTCCCTTTTTTTCAACTAAAGGGAGCTTTGCAACAACCTCTTTAGGAAACAGTTTTGGTTATGGCCTTTTCAATGTGACCTTCAAGATGAGTTTCAGATGAAGAAAATAAGAGTTAATTAGATGACACTCTCCAGAAGAGCGGTGTCTCTTCCTTTTGAATATTCTCTTTTGATCATGTACCTTCTCTCTGCTTAGCACTAAATGTGGCACCTAGCATTTAATGAATGCTTACGCACCAAATGGACCCAATTTGTCAGAGTAAATATGTGCTAATGAACGATTCATTATCATCTTATATTTCCCCGAACATGTGTGAAGTTCCTTGACCTCAATTTTATTCCATTTTAGGATTTTCCAGCTGCCCCTTCTGCAAATGTCTCCATCTTGTTGCCTGTCCTTGTTAATCTCTTTTCATAGTCTAGCTCTTCTGACATGTTAACAGCCTCTTAGCTCACTTTTCAGTAGGGAAAGAGGATGTCAGCTTTCATCCTCTCCTTCCATCATACACAGCCAGATACAGAGCTCCTCCTGTCAGGCGGTCAATAGCTGACTATTGATTGGAAGTCCTATCAGTTGTCTGGCTATGAAACACTATAGTAACTGTCAAAACAGCAAATCATAGTATTTTAACAATGCACGTGTGCTGTCCTAACAGTGTTGCCTTTGGTGTAGGCAGAAATACTGTGACCTGAAAAGAGGGCTGGTAACTAATGAGATGTTGGAGAGGGTAGGGAACATCCAGTAGCCAGAAGACTTCTTGAAAGCTTTGCTTATATTGTTTAGCTCAGACAAGTTAATATCCTGAGGTTACAAGATTTTTATCCTTGTGGATACCATGGTTCCCTTTTTTTTCAACTAAAGGGAGCTTTGCAACAACCTCTTTGGTTCCAAGTTCTACCAACAGAGAATCTCAATTTGCTTAGCATCTAATGTCCCACATAAAGTATTGGCAAGAAGAGAGAGAAAGGGAAAAGAGAATATGATTGAATTAATTGATGAAAAAGAAAATGGAAAATGATGAAACGGGAAAAAATAAAAGATTTTTGCTTGGTACACAGAGGTATTGAACAAAAATTATATTACTTACATATACCTATATCTAGGGTTTACCTAATTTAGACTCTCTAATTCATCCTCCATATAATTACCAGGTAACCTCCTTAAACAAAGTTTATAGATGTCTTTCCTGTGCTTTCAGCCAGTCTAGTGGCTCACTTTTGCATGTAGGATAAAATGCAAACTTCTTTCCTATTTCAAATCCTATATAATTTGTCAGGCCTGGACTCAGGAAAGACTGAGTTCAAATCTAGCTTCAGACACTTAGTAGTTGTGGGACCCTGGACAAATCACCAATTCTGTATTCCTCAGTTTCCCCTTCTGTAAAATGGCTTTGAGATGGAAACGACAAACTCCAGTGTCTTTGCCAAAGAAAACTTCAGATGGGGTCACAGAGAGTCAGATATGACTGCAAACTATTGAAGACTAATGATAACAGCCAGCAATCTTGTTCTAGTTTATTTTTTCAGGTTTACATCGAATTATTCCCCCAAGTTTAATCAGTACTCTCTATGAACTGGTCCCTTATTTCTCTATATATGGCATTCTACCCCAAACCTACATAGTTTGGCATAAGCTGTTCCCTGTTTCTACTGTAATTGCTTGCCTTCCCTCACTCTCTTAAAAACACTGATCCTATCAGCATTTTATCATTCCATTCCAAAATTACTTAGTAATTTACTTTGAAAACACTGTACACATCATTCTGTGATTTTGTAGTATTCCCACAATAAAATAGAAATTCCTTAAAGATGAGAGTCATTTTGCATCTGTCTTATTTTTATAGAGCCTAATTCAGTGATTTTTGCATGAAAGTCTTTCATATATTCTTGTAATTGAACTAAGTTGAATGATTTAATATCAAGTGCACTAAATTTTTGAAGTCAATCAGTCAACAAGTATTTATTGCATAGATTCTATGCATCTGGTACTATGTGAGGTACTGAAATAGTTGAAAAAAAAAAAGCTCTCTGCCCTTGAGGAACTCATAATCAGATTCAAGAGAAAACAGTACAAGCCAACATGTACTCAGTCACTGACCTGTGTGATGTAGAGTATAAATGGTTTTGTCACTAAGGAAAGGAAGAAAACCTTGTGGGTTAGACAAATCAAGCAAACCCTCATGGAAAAGGTGAGCTAGGAGCTTGGCCCGGAAGGATAGTTAAGATTTCACTGAGACATAATTGGCAGGGGAAAGACATTTAACATGTAAGACAAAATAAAAGCCTGGATGCAGTGAGGGGAATGTTATATGAGGGAGACACTATAGATGAGCATGACAGGGTTGGAGAGATCATATCAGAGCATAGGAGAAGCGGGGGCTATACTCTCACCTTCAAGCTACTTTCTATCAAAAGCATTTAGAGAATTTTATATTATCCATTCTCATCTACTTATCTTTTTCTATCAACTAAGATCGCAAAAATCAAATTTAAAATGCTTATATAGTGTTGGAAAACTCTAAGAAATGATAAATGCTGGCTATGTTTCAAGTATCCTAGAAACAACAATGGGTCCCAAATCATGAGATAATAATTAACTGAACATAATTTAATTCTTGATATTGATTTGCTTTGGAGGTCTACTGATATCCTGAGCAGAAACAATAAATATTTTTGTGTACCTCAATCAAGAGAAGGCTAATTGCCATCAAATACAATACCCCAGTATTTCTGAATGTTATATTGATAAAAAATATTCCATATGCCATGGAGGAAAGAGATTGAATATATGAAGACATATTTCCCATCCTTGAAAGCTAAGGCATGACTTGCATTAATAATAATAGATCATTTTTATATAAGGCTTTAGAATTTACAGCATGCTTTCCAATAACAACTCTGTGAAGTGGGACATATGATTATTATATTACTTTGAGTACAGGACCCACAAGAAAACCTTTCAATCAGAAGTGCAAAAAACTGAATGTGCCTTATAATCAATGCTATTTTTCACTGTTCCCAAGTGATCTCATTTTTCAGATGTGGCCTATATTTAGGTATAGGCACTGATCTGTATACAGATCAGTAAAATATTATTCCCAATTTTTTATATAAGGATACAGGTTAAGCATCAAGTTACAAAATGTCAGAGCAAAGACATGAACCCAAGCATTCTGATTTCAAACACATCCTTTAAGTTATACCACACTGTTTCAGAAAAGGCAAGAGATTTATACTTCCTTATTTATATAGTGATAAAATTGAATGACACCCTCATATTTTTTAGAAAGAAAATTATCTGATTCTCTATGTCATAGGAATTCCATAGAGCAACATCATGCAAAATTAGAACTACTAACAATGACCCAGAAGAACACATTAGAAAACTTGATCAATTTTTGTACCAGTGCCCATGATCCAGAGTCCATCCTTAGTAAATAATTTTCACAAAATAATCTTCCTTATTGAAGGAAATTCCTGAAAATATTGACCTGTTCTTTATGGATCATTGAGCTATTGATCCATAAGGCAGCACGAGAATCCTTCTTCATGTTTTCATAATCTGTGTGCTATGGAATTTTAAGTAAAGTATTTTTTCATAACTGTATTTTGCAAATAGGCTTCCCTTATAATACTTTGTATTTTGTTTTATGCATTTAAAAATATTCCAGAAAGGGATCAGTCAGCACTGCTAGAGAAGTTTACAGCACAGAAAAATATTAAGAATCCCCATTATAGCCAAACACCTTTATCTTGTACATGAGAAAATTGAGGAATATTGATTGATATTAAATCCTTTAGTCAAATTCATATAGTTTAAAGCAATAAATTAAAAACTAACACTAAAGCATATTAATTCTAGTTAGATCACTTTCTTATTTCCCCTTGATTTCAAGATAAAAAAAAATGAAGTGAACTGAATAAAATCCCTAGGAAAGAATTGAAGCCCAGTATATATGGGTAGTCAATAAGAATAGAGTTGCTCTTAAAAAAACAAAAAATAAGTTTGTCACCTTTCCCTAAAGTACTAAATTCCAAGATCTAAATAAATAGATGAAAATTTACAGTTGTGATTATTCAGTTCAGCTTTGATTTACTTTGGAGGAAGAAGGGCAATTGGAGGCATGTTGTATGACTAGAGAAAGATAAAGTTCTTCTACTTTTCAGGAAGAGATTCCATAGGTTATGAACTCATGAGTTTGATATGGATTCTTGCAAAATTATATAACATATTATTAAACTGTTTTATGAAAGGACTTATTATTAGAGCTTTATTAAAATAGAAAGTAGTAGTCACTATGGGTATGTATTGATGAGGAGCCCATTATGCCACAATAACCTTATTTCCTTCCTTCTTGTGTTACTAGATGGGTAGATGAGGAAAGGAAACTTCATAAATATGAGATAGTTATATTTCAATGAAGGATTTAGCACAATGTCACTTTTATATCAGAGCAGGCTTAAAATTGATTTTAGTGTTTGAGATCATCCTGCATGCAGGTCGCTAGAAACTTACTTTAGAGCTCTGACTTCATGATCTTTTTAACATTGTTAGCAGTGACTTGGAGAAAAGAATAAATGGTGCACTTATTGATTTTTCAGCTGATATAAACCTGGAAAGTACAGCTAAATTGTGAGATGGTGGAATTGGGATCCAAAAAAGATCTTGACAGGCAGGATATGGCCAAGGGATCAATTAAAATGAAATTTAACATGCACTTCACTTGTTGTTGTTTATTGTATTATTGGGTGGCATGCTCCAAGTACTTCATCCTCCATCATGTTAATGACCAGAAGCAGTATTTTTTAATATGTGTGTGCACACACACAGATAGATAGACAGATAGATAGATAGATAGATAGATAGATAGATAGATAGATAGATAGATAGATAAGGATAGGGTAGAAGAGATATGATTAATTTGCAATTTATATGAAAATGGCCTAGATTGTTATTGGAGAATAATCTAGCCATAAGTCTACTACAATATGGACAACAAAAATAAATTTCTTCTTATGTTGCATTAGTAGCAGTATAGCATACCATGCAATAATGGGAATAGTTCTGTTGGCCTGGTCCTAGTCAGACCACACCTGGATTGCTATGCATCAGGTTCTTAGAGTTATGTTTTTAAGAAGAACTTTGGCAAGTTGGGACTTATCTAAAATATGTGTCAAACTAAAATCAAAATAGGGTCACTTTCATGAACTATATATTGACATTATTTTTGTTCTACTGTATTTTTACATTTTAATTTTTTTTTAATTTTTAATTTAATTTTAATTTAAGTTACATTTTAATCTGATTCCCTCTGTACTGTGGAGTGTTGTGGGGAGCAATTTGACAACTTTGATTTAAAGGAATATTACCAGAATATTCAAGGAATTGGAAACCAAACCCTATTAGGATGCATTCTATGGAACTAAAGGTGATTTGAGACAGAGGATGATTAGAAAGACAGAATGAGAAGAAGTATTAAGTTTCAGGGACTGTTTTTTTTGTCTTAAAATATTATTTCATTCTCTCCTCACAATAACCCTGTGAGGTAGGTGTCATTATCTGAATTTTAGAGTTTTAAAAACTGAACCTGATAGAGATTATATGATTTGTCTAGGATTACATAGTAAGTAGCTGAGGCTGGATTTGAACTCACATATTCCTGATTCTATCCACTAGTTGCCACTGCAGAAAGGATAATATTATGAAGTCTTCTTGTTTGAAGAGAACAGAGGAAGATGACTGTAATAAGAAATTTATTTAGGTGGACTAGGCTACCTTGGGATATTTAGTAAGTTTTCTGTTTCTAGAGATGTTTAAGAATAGAACAGATTACTTACTTGTAAAGGAAATTTGGAAAGCTTTTTTTTCTTTCTATTGCCTCATTAAAGCATTGGACTCGGTGGCCTGTAATAAGGTCCCTTATGACTTCTCAGATTCTATATTTCTGTACCTAATTGAATCTGTGGTCCTCTCTCTGAACCAGTTCATATAGGAATTGATCTTCATCAACTTTCCAGATCAAAAAATTTAATGACTGTGACTCATGTATTAGTTATGAGTCTTTTCAAACTAAAAAAAATCAGATCAATTCCATACTTTGACAGATGTTGAAATCCTAAGTTCATTAACATTAGTAATAACAGTGACATTCTCAAAGTTGATGATAATTTATTATTTTATTATTATTTTAAGATTGCGTCTCCTTTTGTTACTTAAGCTTAAAAAGTAATACTACCTGAAAGGCTCCATTTCCCCGCTAATTGGCACAGAAGTTTTGACCTGTTTTGTTTCAGATCTATAAGGCTCCACTACCACTACCTACTCCAGAAGGTGAACCATAATGGTGCCAGTTTAAATGAATATACTTGGATCAGATTTAATTCAACTGTAGCTCAGAACACTTCAGCTGAAGTGTTCCATTAGTTTCTCCCACAGCAGGAATCATATGGATGTTAAATGGGTGGCATTATTATTTTTAATCATGGAAGGCCATGTGGTATATTTGAAAGAACAATGGGCCAGGAAGCAAGTCTTGCCTAGTCCTGGTTCTGCTCCTAGCTACTTATATGACTGTGGGCAAAGGTTTAACTGTCCAGGGTCTCAGTTTCCTCATCTTTAAAAATTAGTAGTAATGCAAACTGATCTCTGAAGTCCTTTCCAACTCTATTTCTATGAATAGGTATTTGAAAGAATGACTCATAGGATATTGTTATAAATGTCTGACATCTTATCAACTCATCCACACAGAATATTATTGTATATGTCTCAGAGACCATTGCTCAAAGCAGAATTCAGTACTTTCCTGTGCCACACGTCATTTATTCAAGTAACCTTAAAAGTGAGGTAAAAATGTTAAATATGACTAGCATATTGTGGTTGTAGGTAATTAAAGCCCAGGAGGCCTCTCCTTGAAACGCTTTTAGCATTTTATTCCGAATCAGGCAATGTGGGACTCTTTAAGATACATGGTGTTTTCATTCAGAGCATAAAACTGGGTCAGGGACCCTTTGAAGTTCATCATTAAAGCAATGTCTTGTTGTCTTCTTGCTACTCTCTCTGCTTTCTTTATTTCAAGCATAGTTATGAATGAGGGCATAAGGCATATGATGTTATTTTAGCTGGTCATGATGTAAAAATTCATTACCATTCTCAACTTGCTTAGTTTGCAGTCTTTCAAGGTCAGGAATTTTGATACTGTGGTTGAAAGAGAATACAATCAACATTCCTGAATTATTTCTTGCATACAGTGATCTTTACTTTATCAGAAAGACTTTTTCTCAGGATAAGTAAAACTTACTTACTAACCCCAAAAACAATTTACATGATTGATGGTGACCAATTTTTCATCGGGTAGAGAACAATTGATCCCTCCCAAGATCCCCCAATATTCTTTTTAAAAAATTATTTACAATACTTTTCCATAACTACATGATTCATGATCCCCTACCCCTTCCATTTCCCCTCCTGGAGTTGACAAGTAATTCTACTGGTTTATACATGTATCATTATCCAAAAACTATTTCCATCTTATTCATATTTGCAATAGAGCGATCCTGTAACATCAAAACCCTAGTCATATGCCTATCGAATCAGGTGATCAATCATATGTTTTTTTTTTCTGCATGTCTGCTCCCACAGTTCTTTCTCTGCATGTGGATAGTGTTCTTTCTCCTAAGTTCCTCTGGATTGTCCTGGGATCATTCCATTGCTGCTTGTAGAGAAGTTCATTACATTCTATTATGCTACAGTATATCCATCTCTGTGTATAATGTTCTCCTGGTTCTGCTCCTTTCACTCTGCATCAATTCCCAGAGGTTTTTCCAGTTCACATGGAATTCCTCCAGTTTATCATTCCTTTCAGCACAATGGTATTCCATCACCAATAGATACCACAGTTTATTCAGCCATTCCCCAATCATTTTCCAATTTTTTGCCACCACAAAGTGCATGGCAATAAATATTTTTCTTTAACCCAGGAGGGGGAGGGGGTGGGGATAAGATCCCCTTGGCACTGCTTTATAGTAAGGTTTAAGATCTTATATTAAAAATTTTTTTTACCTTGATATTCTTGATCTTTTGTGCTTCCAGATGAGCATTATTATAATTTTCCCTAATTCTATAAAAGCATTTTTTGGTAGTTTGAAAGGTAGGGTACTGAATAAGTAGATTAATTTGGGTATGATTGTTATTTTTATTATATTAGCTCTTCTTACCAAGGAGCAATTAATTTTTTTTCTAATTGTTGAGATCAAGTTTTAACTGTCAAAAGTGTTTTGTAGTTGTGTTCATACGGTTCCTGTCTTTGTCTCAGTAGATAGATTCCTAAATATTTTAGATTATCTAGAATGATTTTAAATGGAGTTTCTCTTTCTAACTCTTGCTACTGAGTTTGCTGGAAATATATAGAAATGCTGATGATTTATGTGGGTTTATCTTGTACCCTGCAACTTTGCTAAAATTGTTAATTAATAGGCTAGCCTTTTAGTTGATCTTCTGAGATTCTTTAAGTATACCATCATATCATAGGCAAAGAGTGATAGTTTAGTATACTCATTGTCTACTTTAATCCCTCCAATTTCTTTTTCTTCTCTAATTGCTAATAGCATTTCTAGTACAATATTAAATAATAGATGTTATAATGGGAATCATTGCCTCGCTCCTGATCTTTTTGGGAAGGCTTCTAACTTGTCTCCATTGCAAATAATACTTACTAATGGTCTTAAATATATACTATTTATTATTTTGAGGAATGGCCCTTATCTTCCTATACTTTCTAGTGTTTTCAATAGGAATCATTTATATATCATCATAATCAGCTTACTTTTCCACCCTCTTTCTGAGTAAATTCCTTCTATTTTCTCTACTATTGAGTAAATTTTGAGAATTAAAGAAATCCTCTTTCCATGTAGACATATAAACATTTTGACCTTAATAAGTCCCTAGGTCCTGTGTAATCCTGATTGTAGCTCCATGATATTTGAATGGTTTCTTTATGAACATTTGAAGTATTTTTTTCTTGGATTGGTGGCTTTCCAATTTTAGCTACAGGTAGTCCAATAATTCTCAAATTGTCTCTCCTATATCTGTTTTTAAGATCAGTTGTTTTTTCAAAATATATTTCATGTTTTCCTCTGTTTTTTTTTCATTCATTTGATTCTTCTTCATTATTTCTTGATTTGTCACAAAATCATTAGTTTCTAGATGGTCAATTTTAAGTTTTAAGACCTGGTTTTCCTATGTCACTTTTTGATTCTCCTCTTTCAGTTGGCCCATTTCTTCTTGTATCACTTTCCTTTCTCCTTGCATCACTTTCATTTCTTCTTTCATCTCTTTAATTTCCTTTCCCAACTTTTCCTCTCCCTTTCTTAATTGGTTTTTGAAGTCTCTTTTTTTTGAGCTCTTCCAGACTTTGTGTCTAATCCATATTTTCTTTTGGACTTTGTGTGTGTCTCCTTTGCTTTCACTGTCTGCTTCTGTATCTGTACCTTTTTCTTTGTCTTCATAAAAAAGCAATGTACAGAGAGCAATTTTCTCAGTCTTACTAGGTTTAAAAATGACATCTATTATAGTGCTGTGGCCAACAAAAGAAGGCTATTCCTAACCACATGGAAAGGGAACAATATTGCCTCAATATTAGGAGATCTAGGTATGTCAAGGTAAGCTCCCTTAGGGATACCTTCAGTTAGGTTTACTTTTCTAAAGGCTCCATGACAGGCATGTAACCAAATTGGAAGGCTATATCTATTTTCATAGATGATATTTAAACTCAGCTTCTAGAGAGTTAGATTTAATGAATTAGAAATTATAATGAACTAGTGCTCAGGAGACCTAGGTTCTAATTCTGGCCCTGCCAGGAACTTCCTTAATATTATTAGACATATTACTTTACCTCTTTGGACCTCATTTTCCTAATTTATCCACTGAGAACAATAATATATGCTTCATCTGCCTCATAATGTTTTTGTGAGTACAACATGAAATAGCCCACACAAAAGCAGTTTGAAAAAATATAAATAATTAAACAGGAACAAAATAGTACAATTCTTATTATATCACACTGATCAATGTCAGTTATAATATTAATATAATTTATATTATTAGTTATTTTTACTAGGTTCTATCCTTGATTTCTACTTGTAGAGTATGCGAACTGGTGGAATCCCAAAAACACAGGGGCCTCAATGATGAATCTCAATGAAGAAAAGAAGGATTTTATTAACTTGGCAATTCTTTTACTTTTCAGTTTTCCACCACTAAAGTAACTTCAACTTCTCATTTCACTGGAACAACAGAAGATTTTAATATACTAAATATTGCACCCCACTACTCAAACACATTCCTCTACTTCCCACTCTCTCTGAATAATGTCCAATGTAACATTCAAGGTACTCCCTGATCTGACCCCAAACAACCTCTCAGACTTAACCTCCTCCTACCTCCCTTCAAACTTATCCTCCTACCTTCTTTGACTAAAACTGTATGTTCTAGCCAAGCTTCATTACTCATCCTCTCTGAGCATGCAATGTTGCCTTTGTTCACAATATTCCATCTGCCTAGAATGCTCCATAGTCAAGCATCCAAATACCTTCCATTCTCTAAGGCCCAGATGAAAGTATACTTCCTCTGTGAAGATTTCTCTTCCCTCCCACCACTTTCAGCACTCTTATTTTTGTAGCATATTCATAATACCTGCCTTATGACACTTTGACCTTGCATTATAGTTCCATAAGTGAGTATTTTATTTAACAACAAAAATAAATACTGTTAACATTTACATAGCATTTCAGAGTTTAGAAAGTGCTTGATATATATATATATATGTATATATATATATATATATATATATTATCATTCATTCATTAAATCATACCCTGTGTGATCCTTACAACAACCGTTTAAGGGCAAGAACTGTATCTTCATTTTCTATTACTTTGTTGCCTATTCCTTCAGCAAGACTTTGCTTTTAGGGTCACATTATTTCTTCATCAACTGAATGAATGGATGAATAGATGGATGCGTGAATGAATAATTGATTTCTAGTGACAATTTATATCCTTTCATGCAAAAGCTATCATTAGTTCCTAATTCAATCTTTCAACTATCCCTTCAGATAGCATTTCTATGCTGTATATATGTTTAAAAAATAACATAGAATTCTTCATATAAGTACATATATGTACATATGAAATATAAAATATATAGCATCATAATGTATGGCATGAAAAGGAAATAATCCTGTCAACAAAGCAGCCCACAGAACTGAGCTTATTAGTCTGTCAGCAGAAGAGTTGTCAAAGTCCATTGTAAGTAGCAAAGATTTCACACTGACAGTTAATGTGATGATGGTAGACCCTGGCAATCATTCCTGCAGTTTATTGTCTCCCATAATCTTGCTGTCTTGCCAGCCTGAAGAGGAGGTGATTATTTCTATCTCCTAACACTTGATTTTTATTGTTGCTGTTGTTTAAACAGATGCTTAATGAAAGAGCCAGTATTTGCTCACATAGAAAAGTGTTTCCTATTGCTTTCAGTCATCCAGCAGATTAAACTGGAACTTTAGATTCTGATAGTATTAGAATCTATATTTCTATGATCTAAATTTATTTGTAAGGCAATGTTACTCCACAGTATAAGATGTCCTGATGGCTAACAGTCTTATAAAAATAGCTTCAGTGAAAATAAACAAATAAACTAAAAAATAACAACCAAGAAAATTATATTCAGAAGACACATAAAAGATAATTCAAAACAATTTAATATATTGAGTAAAATTATTTTCTTGGGCTTCTTGGACCTTTATTTGAACACTTCTATAAGAAATCCCATTTAATCATTGGCCAAATCCAGTAGTTTAGAATTTTTTTTCTTTCAGTGATACATGTCTCTTGGTAATATCCACTCCCTTTGCTCTAATGCATGTATATGAGATACCTAACTACTGTATACTAGTTCTAATCTCACTGACTCATATAAGACTTTAGGGATCTCTCAAAAAAACAAATCCCATTGCACCCCTCATTTTGTATGGTGAATCTTGATAAGAGATGAGTGGGTATTCCATGGAGGCTTTGGTAAAATAATACTGAAAGGCCCATAAATTAATTTTAGGCCACTGTAGCACACCATTTATTTCCATTAATGTCATAAATGTGACTAATAGCACTGAGCATGTTTCAACCCACATTGTATTTTTATTAAGATTTTTAACTTTTGTTCATTTTAAATTCTTTTAAACTATAACCAGACTTTTTGGTTTAGAACACCCAAGTGTTTAAGGAATATTTTTATATTTCTGTCTTTGTTCCTAGTTTAGTAAGGAAATAGAAGAAAAAAATAAGACCTTATTCCTTTCTACAAGATCCTGGAATCCAAATTTTGGGACAAGTCTAATACACATTTTAAATATTAATGAAATTAACACTGAATACAAGATAATCTCTAATAAAGCAAATAAAAACACAGAGACAAAATGTCCATCAGGCAGTAAAGAAAGGGAGAATACTATTTGCTGTGATAGCCAATGAAAACATTATGGAAGAAATGAAATTTACGTTGTGAAATCATAAATGTGAAATTTCCCTCTACAGGTTAAGGCACTGTGTATGTGTGTGTGTGTGTGTGTGTGTGTGTGTGTGTAAGTGTGTGTTTGTGTAGCAAAGAATTTTTACATTTAAGAAAACATTCAGTGGCCTAGAAGGAAGAGCAGGGTGGCTATAAAGAATAATTGGGAAACATGTAGACCAAAGAATATGTATGTAGAGGAAAAGTAGATTAAATACAGCACCTTCCAATCAAATATACTCCATGGTCATTTGTATGTCTAGAACTTTAGGATTCAAAGGTTCTGAGAATACCTGATTTTTATCTTTGAGTTATTTTCTGTTCTGTTCTACCATTCATGACTCCATTTGGAGTCTTGGGAAAGATTATGACTCGCCTGGGACACACAGCTAGTAAATGTCTGGGGCTGGATTTGAACTCATGAGGATGAATTTTACTGATTCCAAACCTAGCCCTTGATCAAATATACCACCTAGCTGTTCCTGATTACAGTCAGTACTCCCCTTAGAAAAATAAGAATTTTATTGACTATTTTAAAATATTATCTCATTAATCTTAACAAAAACCCTGCAAAGTAATTTGTATTTTTCTCTTACAAATAAAAGAGCTGAGAGTTGAAGAAGGACATATGTAAGATAATATAGTAATTCAGGTGTAAATTTTCAAATTTTTATTTTTTTATTTTAATTTTTTTTAGTTTTAAAGTTATTTTTTGTTGTTGCTAACAAAATGAAGTCTCTAATACTTCTTGGATAATATTGCATTTGTTTTTCTATTTTGTATGGATGTAAGATGGAAAAAGTGTGTGAAACCAAATTAATGTCTCTATATTCTATCAACCATAGAGAGTTTACGAAGAAAGTATAAATTTAAGTGATTTGACTACTGTCCCACAGCAAGTATGTGGAAGGACTTAATCACAGATAAGATTGAATTCCAACATTTCCCATAGGCAAGGTTACCTGTCTATCCATTATGCCAAACTATTTATCTGTGTATTTGTCTCTACATATGTATATGCATATACAGACACAAAGGTATAATATATACAGGTAAAATACATTGTATATGAACATGTATACACATCTACATGTACACAATACATACATGTGTAATACAGGGTCTGGACCTATGATTTTATTAACCTAGGAAGCTCCAGAATGAGGAAATTTCCTCTACTAATACATGTCTCCATTTTCCTGCAATTTAGAAGTTACTTAGAACACTAGAAGAGTAAGTGACATTCCTGGAAACAAATAAGTCAGTATGTATCAACAGCATGCCTAGACTCAGGATATTTTCAATGTGAAGTCACTTTCCAGTCTACAATACTGTGTTTCCCTTCATGTATATACAGGTATACATACATAGTGCAGACATGCATAATTTGTAATTATATATAAATAAGCAAGCATATTAAACTATCCTGAATCTAAAATAAAATATATCTTTATCATAATTTTAATAATATCTAACATGAACATGGCACATTATTTTGCAAAAGCACTTTTATTATCTCATTTGTTCCTTAAAACATTCCTTTGAGATAGGTATTAGTAATATTATTGTTCCCATTTTGCAGATGAAGTAACTGAAGTTGAGAAACATTAAGTGGCTTTTCCAGTATGTAAATAGCTAAAAAGGGATTTCAATTCAGGCCTTCCTGACTTCAGTTCAGCTTCTTAATTCTCTCTGCATACTCCTTCAATTTAAACTAAGAGGTTAGCATAAATACCCTAAATTTCTCCCCAAATCTATTTCAGGTGACTGAGAATCTAGTTTAAAGAAAGTTTACTAAAATTTCCTTTTTTTTTTAAATATTTTTTCTATCAGTTTTTCTTCTTAAAGGAAAGAAATATTATTAAAGCTGGAACAAAATTGATCTAAAAGTCAGCCTCACAACCTCATGGCATCCCTTTTTCTGCTTCTCTATGCTAGGGGTCCTAATGATTTGCCCAAGGTACACATGTAATTTATGGTCAAGTTGAAACTTGAACCCAGGTATTTTGAATGCTTGCTGAAAGTTCCTTTTACTAAATGAAGCAGCTTCTGAAGGAAATATAAGACCTATTACTCAGAGAACAAGTTAGACCAGATGATTAGAGCATAGTGTTTTGAAGTCTTTAGGGGATAGAATAGTGAAGTTTGTAAAAATGGAGACTTGAATCCAGGACTTCAATCCCCAGAAGTCCTTGCTCCACTTCCCCAGAATGTTTTGTAATATCACGGAATTCTCACCTGGGCTGAGATCAAGATGGGGTATTTAACCTGATTGGAAAGGCTTTTGGGCTCTCTTTGCTTTTTCCCCTTTGCTGCTTCCATCTCTTTTCATAATGTAGGTGAGGTTGTCTAGGCCCCTGGGCCTAGACATGTGCTTTCTTATTCTGTATTTTCTTTAATCCTTAACCTTTAATAAACCTCTAAAAATATAATATTCCTTGCAGAGAGAAACTAATTTCTACCCTGACTCAATGTTCCTAAATTTTAATCTTTACAGGTTCAAACTATGTTAGAGTGCATATTTATTGCATGTCAAGCTCAGGAATTTTAATTTTATTTTCATCTTGTACCTTATTGTCCTTTAAGTCTCCCATGTGGACAAAGCAACCTCAATCAATATTTTCCCCCTTCTGATAAAAGTGACCATTCTGTATTATCTTAACTACAAATTAAAATAATGTGAGGTGGGAGGAAATGTGGGTGCAAGAAGAAAATAATAGTTGAAATACTGTCCTTGGGATATTCTTCTGTAGTCATATTTCTTATTTTTTTTTTTGGGAAAGAAAGAAGGAATGGAAGAAATCTACTAATTAAAAGATAAATGGAAAGAATTTCATTCAAAGTTTCCTTACAAGATTGTTCTACTCAGAAATCAAATCTCAGTGTCAACTTCGTAACAGAGACATAAAACAATCTCATTAAGAACTTGGTGAATATTGGTAAAAGGTCAGACATAGTTGAAGCAGTACCAACTCTGAGAAGTTTGAAAGTTTATGAGAAAATTGGACAGCTTTAGATTTAAACATTCAAGAACCTCCAACTTAGGAAAGGTTGAAATGTAATGATCAGTCAATGGAATTTTGCCCAAATCAAGGAGAAAACTAGCTGTAAAAATTTGAACTAATACCCTGAAGCCTGAGTTTAATGGGAGAAATGTGATGTTTGATACATGGTAGCTTTCTAGTTATCACATACATCCAAAGACATTTCTACTATATATACATATAATGGGTATAATAGGTCTTGGGAAAGAGAATGAAGTGATTTCATTTCACCTAAACTCTCTTTCCCTTATAGATATGTCAAATATGATATTCTAGAAAAAAGAATAGTGGTTTTAAGCAGTGACTCAGCAGTGAGGGTTGGGAATTGGGTAGGATTTTAAAGAACTTATTGAAACAGAGAGTGAATTCTGCCTAACAGAAAGACATTTTAAACTGGCTTTAACAGGAATCTAAAATGATTGAGATTCCAACAGAATGTGAAAGAATTAGAGATTGAAACAGTTTCTTTCATTTAGTCAGGCGTTGAATATTTCAGTCTTGTGACATGTTTCAGGAGGGCCTAAAAGCTTAAATTAAGTACTTATTGTCAGTGCTTTCACATATGTATATACATATGTATACACAGGCCCACACTCAGTTTGCCATTGAAAAATATCTTTGTATTTACTTTCATAGAGACCTAGTAGATTATTTGCCTACTCTTTTAACTATCACAGCTTAAATGTGTGTGTGTGTACATTTGTGTTTCTCCATTCTTTCAGGAAGGCTCTGTGTTTGAATAGGAAAATGTTTGTTCACAGTTGAAAAGCACGTTAGTTAGGAAGTCTTGCATTCTAATTCAGCTGTTAATACATTCATTATATGATCTTAGGCAAATAACTTAGCCTTAATTAACTGTTATTTTGTTTGACTTTTTATCTGTAGAATGTATTGCCTATTTCAAGGAGTTGATGCGAATCTCAGAAAAAGTTCATTTTTATGAAGCAATTTGCAGAACATAAACATGCTATCTAAAATATTGGTTATTATTTATTTTTTATTAATTTATTATTATTGCCACTCCTAATATGTAATTGAATATTTCAAATATTCCATCTTATTAATCTTCTTAGAACATATTCATCATTTTTAATAAAAAAAAACTATTTTCTGAAGGCCAATCCTCTAAAAAACAGCTTTACCAAAAGTAGGCTGGATTTTAAATGACAAACAATACCATCCATTAGTCTATTGCTGGGTCCGTATCCAAAACCTTTACAGTTTCACACACCAATTACGACTTTGTATTCTCTACATTGTCAAGCAATAGTGCACAAAATGGGTTCATAGATTATAAAACAAATGTCAAGGAGGGGAGGAGAATTATCAAGTTTGCACAAAAAGAATGGAAATTTTTGAGGAGATAGTAGCTTATATGTATGCCAATGGCTGGTTCTTTTTTTTTTCTTCTTCTTATTCGAATCTCTCATTACTATTAGTCCATACCATTACAGTTGCAAACCTGCCATTCTGGAGTTATTTAATGTTCTCTTCCACGAATTTTATTTTTAAACCAAATTGGACTAATCTCCAAACTTTGAATCTTTTATACCTTCCCTCCTTCTTCTTTTTATCTTTTCATTCTCAATTTTTAAAACATCTTTGGTCTCCTCTTCATCATTTAAATTCTGACTAATCTTTGTGATAGTTGGAAAGACTATGGATAAGTTCAATGAATGTTAAATTCAAATCTTCCTTATTTTCTTTCATACTAGTGATGCTATAATTAAAATTAATCTGGGAAACTTTACATTAAATTGAAGGAGAAAGAGAAAGAGAAGAGAGAGAGAGAGAGAGAGAGAGAGAGAGAGAGAGAGAGAGAGAGAGAGAGAGAGAGAGAGAGAGAGAGAGAAAGAATAAACAATATTAAAGTCTCCCAGCTGTGTTGCACTTCATCAGTTTTCAGATTTCCCAACTGGTTCTGGCCCATTTAAAAGCTGCCCCAAGGGGGCTTTGCAAGTCAAATCATCAGGTAATATGTATTAAGGCAAGAAAGGCCAGCCAAAGAGAGAACTTAAATTCAAGAAGGCACAGGAGCCAAAACAAAAAAGAATGAGCTCCTGTTCTGGCAGTCTCTTACATCATCAATGATGTCATTCTACTTAACTTTCTGATTGGGCAATCTGGGTCATGAATCCTGACCCCCAGGCAAGTAGTCAAGCCTTGAAGGTGCTTCTGCTAACCATTCAGGAACTCAGGGCTTCAGCTGGCCATGAAGTCTTCCCTGTCAGGTGACTTGTCATTCTTTCTTAATGTGCATGTGCCCAGTAAGGGATTATGTTTTTATTTTAATTTCACACAGTTGTGTGACTTTAAGAAAACCGCTTAAGATTTCTGGGCTTCAGTTTGCTCATCAGTAAAATGGTCAATTAGGATGAACTCTAATATCTTTTTCACCTTTAAAGCCATTACCCCATTTTAATACTTTAAGGTCTAAATCAAATGCATATTCTTCTGTAATGTCTTTTGTTCTTCACCTTTACCTGCCAATCAGGAAAGAATTCCTGCCTTAGAGCACACATAGAACCCTGCTTTACATTTCCTTTATAAATACCTATTATATAAGTTATCTGTGTATGTAATCGTACCCTCCTTCTAGATTTCTCCCTTTCTACTCTCCAAAGGGAAAGAATCACTTTTTTAATATTTAAGTGAATTTACATTTTTAAGAACCTATTATGTTCCAGGTACTGTATGAAGTACTGGGAAATACAAATAAAGGGAAAAAAAGCAGGTACTACCTTCAAGGAGCTTAAAATCTAATGTGAGAAGACAGTGTACCAAAGGAAGCTGAAAAGGGGAGGGCACCAGGGAGGACTTGTTCTTTGGAATGCTTGTTCTTTGGAATTCAAATCAAGCAGAGCTGCTAAAGGAATATGGAGAATAAGCAGTAAAATTCTGAAAGTTCAGAGCCTTCTATAAAAGAAGGCTTGAGGAAGAATTTGGTTCTTGACCCTTTAGCCCTCAAATTAGGGGGAAAGGCCACTAAGGAGTTAAGGGTCCAAAACTGTGTCAGTCAGCTTGATGATGGTATTTCAAATGATTAGCTGTTCTTGAGTGGTCCAAGATAAATTCTAAACCAAGCAAAACTCCTGATAGAAAGTGGACAGTAATAAAAATTTGGATTCCTTCTTTTCTCTTAACTCCATACACAGTAGGAACTTAATAAATATTCCCTTAATTAAAATGAGTTGAATAATCCAAATGACATGTGTTAGTATATTCAGTTAACTAATGGTATATATCATTTCCTCTTTTCTCTTCAATTAGTACTGTAAGCCTTTTGATTGAAGCTTTCTTTTACTAGATAAATTTTCTCATTAACACTGTGACATTATCTAAGAAGGCCCTCTAAGCTTGCTGGACTTTTGTCTATCAAAGGGGATATGAGAATTACAGCAATAAATACATTTATATCCTTAATCTTATTGCTGAGTTGAATTCATTTTAAATGTTTTCTCCTGCTTGAGCTGAAAACTTCCACTGGCTTTTCTAACATTGTTGTGTGATTAATCGCTTTCAATCTAGGTATTTGTAGTCTTTTGAATTGTTCCAAAATATCAAAGGTTATAATTATTGAAATTATTGTAGATGATGAATTAATTCAGCATGACTGTCTCCTGCTTTATTGGGAAGGAATATTTTCCAGTTCCATGGCAGAGAGCCCTTCCTCCACATTAGTCCCATAATCTATTTTTAACTCACACTTACTCCTTTTATCAATTGTCTTATTATAAGAGAATCACTCATCTTACCCATAGACACATCCATGACAAGTTAGCAATATTGTGGGACAATTCCTATGGGCACATCAAGTTCTTATCTTAAGAATGGCAGCATCTTGAAAAGCTACACAGACTTACATTATTCTTGAGAAGTGGGGGTGAGAGTAGAAAGAAAAAGACTGATAAAACTGTCCAAACATCCCCAGAATTTACAGTTTATATTGTTAAACTGGTTTCAAAACCTAGCTGTAACACTAGCTGGACTATAATAATAAAGTTATTTGCCTTCTCTGAAGCTTGGTCACCTCATCTGTAAAGGGGGACAATAATACAAATAGTACCTTCAATGTCAAATTAAAAACATTTCTGAGACCCTTTGCAAATTTTAAAGTGCTAGTTCATATTACTGATCTTTAGGCAAAGGCAAAAGAAGACATATAAAAGAGTTGCCTGTGAAAGTAAGAGAAGTTCGCATTGCATCTGACTTTATAATCATTGTTATTAAATGTGCTATTTTATTTGCTACTAGACACCAGTGAATGTTATTATACCGATTTTAAAGATGAAAGAAGTATAGTTGAGAAATGATAAGTGAAATAAATGTCCAAAGTCATGTAGATATTAAATGACAGATTCAGATATGAAACAAAATTATTAAAATAATAATTATATTAAATAATGAAATCTGATAGAGATAGGGATAGATATGCAATGTATATATGTTCTGTCAGTATACAGCAGCCTTTATACACATGTATATATGCAGGTATATCATGTAAAATTTATAAAACCTTGAACTATTATAGAAAATGATATTATTGTGAAATTTGAAGGATATATATGAGTTAGATCTAATTGCTGAGCCTGAAAGGCTGTAGGACTTGCCCTTTACTCTCAGTCCCTTTTTTAGGATAGAAATGTCAAAGAAGCTATTTCTATTTTGAGAACTACCTGAGACACCAAGAGACATCCTAGCCTGGCACAGTTTCCAAAGTAATTTCAGGAAAAGTCCCCCTCCTCCTTTTTTAACTTACCTCTTTTTTTACATACATCATACAAAATGTATGCAACTTGCTACACCTCTTCCTCACTAGGGGGTTGTTAAGCTTAATTAAATAACTGTCTATAAAAGCAAAATGCTTTCAAAAGGTTTTACAAGCATTTATTTAATTAATGGAATTAATTTAGTCTTATTTATGTCTGGGATAAGAGAGAGAAACAGAGAGAGACACACACATACAGAGAAAGAGAGACAGAGACAGTGAGACAGAGAGAGACAGAGGGGGGAGGGAAGTAAAGGGAAGGGGAGACAGAGACAGTGAGACAGAGAGAGAGAGAGAGAGAGAGAGAGAGAGAGAGAGAGAGATAAACATAGCATATTCAAGAGTAGTGAAATATTATTTTCTTTTGGCTTAGAAACTGAAACTTGTGAAGCAAGATAGGAAAGAGGATAGAACAGTTTCACTCAGTGATACTTAGATGTTTGTATAGTTTTCTAATAGGAGTACAAATGAATAGACATGGGGAGAAATAAAGTAAAAACAAAAACAAACTCTAAATGTAACCCCGATTCTTAAAAATATGTGGCCTACATGCCACTGAATTGCTGTCTATATACAACCACTGGGGCAACTGAATGGCATAATGGGTAGAGTGCCAGACCTAAAGTCAGCAGTTCAAATCAGGCTTGAGACATTTGTTTGTTGTATTACTTTGAACAAGTCATTTAACCCTGATTGCCTCAGTTCTTTATAAAATGAGCTGGAAAAAAAAATAGCAAACTACCAAGTCACAAAGAGGCAGACTCAACTGAAATGAATGAATAATACTAATCTTATGCCTAAATAGAACCGTAAAGAATCACAACTGAAATGACTAAACAACAACAATGCTATCAATATCCTTAACGGTAATAGACATTGCAAGGGCATTTCAAATTGCAACTTAGGTAATAAATTAGCTGTTGGGTCCAGAATTAGGTGGTTTTCTTCATAAATGAAGACAATAGTTCATTTGCTCTTTTCAGCCAAGATATATACCTGTTTCTATCAAGATAAAATCCTATTCTAAAAATTCTTTCCATAACTGTCATTGTTCTTTACATAGCTAACCTTGAATCTTACATATATTTCTGTACTTATAAAGACACATGTATAACTTTAAAAAGGACTAAATTCCAAACAAGGTTTTATGATAATATCATTATTTTTCAATTCTATATTATACAGTGCAAAAGGCTAACCCCCTGATATTGGCAACCAGAATCTTTATCATTTTAGACTGACTTGAACATTAATGCTACTTATATCTGTCACCTACATATTATCCCTAAATGTTAGCAATGATGTTAATAGATGTAAAACTGTGAAAAATAAGAATATTGTTTCTTAGGTAATATTTCATCTCTCTCAACCTTATTTTCCCAACTGCAAAGTGACCATAGCATTTATATAATACATTTGGTTTCACAAAACATTTTAAATATGCTATCTCATTGGAACCTCAGTACAATCTTATGAGATAGCTGCTAATATTATTGCCATTTTTACAGATAACAAAACAAAAAAAATATATAGTCATCTTGCCTAGAGTTAAATAGCAGATCTGTGAGGCAAGATTTAAACTCAGGTTTTCCTGACAACATCAGTTTACTCATATCAACAACCAACTGCCACAATGATTGTTGAATTGAATGACCTCCACATTTCTTATGTTTCTAACACTGTTTATATTGTTCTCTTCATCCTTTTCTACTTCTACCTTCCTCTTATCTCAACTAAAGGCATGGTGGTTACTCCAGTAGTCCAGGAAAATTTTTGATTTATATTTTATGTGTACAAAGGTTTTAAGCATTTTAATAGGATAATAAATCTTGAGCTGAAAGATATATGAAAAGTCATATAGTCCACTTTCCTTTAAAGTGCAATAGTTAGTCATTTAAATATGAGTTCAAATTGAGCCTCAGATATTTACAAGTCATATGAACCTGGGTAAGTCACTTAACCTTGTTTGCCTCAGTTTCTTCATCTGTAAAATGTGCTGGAGAAGGTAATGGCAAACTACTCTAGTATCTGACAAAAGATCACATATGGGGTCAAAAAGAGTTGCACATTACTGAAGTGTCCAAATAACAACCAGCACACTATAGATGAAGAAACCAAGTGTATGAGACCTGAAGTGACTAAAGTCAAGTAGATAGAAAGGGTAACAAACAGAATTTAAACTCATGCCCCATGATTCTGATTCAGTGGTTTTCCTTCAAAAACATGTTGCTTGTTTGAGTTAATAAATATCTATTGAATGTATTACTATTGAAAGCACTACAGGGAAATGTAAATAATGATGAAGATACTGTGTATATCATTGATGCTAGCTCAATTCAATAAACTATTATTAAGTACTTACTTGATATAGATCACTATACTAAGTACCATGATAGGTATGAAATGGCCAAGAGGTATTGTGGACTGACTGCTGGACTTAGAGCTAGGGAAAACCTGAGTTTAACTGCAGCCTAAGATAATTAGTAGCTGTGTGCCTCTGGGCAACTCACTTAAACTCTCTCATATTCAGTTGCTTCATCTAAAAAATTAATAACAACTACTTCTCAGGCTTATTGTCATGATCAATTGAGATAACACATGTAAAAGTATTTTGCAAAACTTGAGGTACTTTATGAGTTAATTATCATTATGTGAATTACTATTACTAATGTTACTAGGGAAAAATTCCTCAGATATGATAGGGTCATTATCCTTCATGTAGTTCATAACCTGGTAAAGCAGTCACAGAGATAAATATAAGATATAAGGCAATAATTCAGATAGATATAACGGACAGTTTTACATGATAAATTCAGTAAAGAGATAGAAAACAACCACCAAAAAGTAGGTCAGAATGAAGAGATCATTACTAGCAAAGGCTTCATGGAGAAGGTGGTATTTAGTTTGGGCTTTAAAGTATTTATAGAAATCCAGTAAATGAAAAGGGAGAGAAAAATATATTCCAGAGTAAATAGTATGAACAAAGTCATAGAGATAGAAGAGGGCCACCACAGACATTTTCTAATGCTAAGACAATATTTGTTTGAGGTACACCACATACATATCAGAGAGTTATAAGGAGTTCATGTGTTTTTAAGGTATTAATTCAATTTGACTGGAACTTTGGCTCCATTTCCAATTTTCTCTTACCTGTGAAATTTCCCTGAACTACTTTAGCCCATGGCAAGCTCTGTAGTTCTTTAACAATAACAGATATAGTGCATATGTATTAGTTTCACCTTCCCAACATATGTCAGGTTCCTTGAAGGACCATGCTTTATACTGCTTTCTTTTACTTTTAATTGACTAGTATAGTGATATTCCTGGAATTTGTGCTCAGAGAATAGTTAATGGTCAATTTAAAGAGGTCAAAGTCATGAGTTCACTCTCCTGTGGACTAATTATTTCAAGTATCATTAATGTTACCATTTGATTGTTCTAATTTCAGTCATCATGATCTCCTGATGCTTGTGGGTAGCTATTTATATGCCACGTGGCCATTAAAAGTTTCTTGATACAGGAATACTATTGATAGAAGAAGTTTATCATTATACAAAAGCTAAAGAGTTATCTTTGCATAAGAACAGATAACCTTCATGTAAGCTGTTGTTTTTTCACATGTGCCTAGGGGATACTACATTATTATGGTTGTAGTCCATCAGCCAATTTGGGTTTAGGACTGATGGAACAGGATTATTCAGTTAAAAGGGTAAAGATTAAATGCAAATGAGGTTATTGATGTCATAGAAAGTGACTGATCATGTTATAGTCAAGAAAACTACAAGAAAAAAATATACTATTCTCTTCTACTTTCTATGTTTCCCTCTTAGCTATCTATGAGCAGTCGTGTGAAGCCTATCGACACAAGGGAAATACCTCCGGCTTCTTCCACATTGATCCAGATGGCAGTGGGCCACTTGACCCTCTTTATGTTTACTGCAACATAACAGGTAAGAGTTCATTTGTATTTAACAGATTCTTTAAATAATATTCATTAGATAACATCTCATTTTAAAGCACAAAATTTTGGGAAAAACATGAATCTTAAGAGTATTTCTAGAGTAAAAACCTAAACAATTAGGTTATTATCAAGGAGGGATAAAATGAATGGGGAAATCTTGACATTTTTTGTCCAGTACTGTCCCTAAAACTTTTTGCCCTGATTACTTAAATGTTTTATACCCTAGAATTAAAAAAAAAAATTTCTATCATGCCAATGACTGAAATCAGTATAACTTAACTCTTATTTTACAATAACCCATAATCAAATTTAATTACACAATTATCCATCATGATATCAATAGTAAAACAGTTAACATTGTCACTATTCTGGTCACTTTTATCTGTATTGTGGAATTAGCTCTGTATAGCAAAAAGAATAGTTTGGCAACAAATAAATCATGTATATGATCATGACATCATAGGAGTTTTCACTCTATACACTTCATATTTAGCCAGTCCTCCCATACCCATATTACCTCCCCACACACACAGACAGATATACACACGTATATAGACACCCCACTACCAACCACCACCGCCGCCAACAAAAACAAGATGGACAAGGTAACCATATTTTCTATCAATAACAATGGAATATAGGCATTTTGATAATCTTAATAGAGTGCTGGACTTGGAATCAAGATTTGTTTTCAGATACTACACCTGAACCTAATCATATGAATTTGGTCAAGTCTTTTAATTTTTACATAACTCATACAACTCCCGGGGACTTCTCTACTAATCAAACAAATGTATTCATTAAGCATCTTCTATGTACTAAGTGATAGATTGATGGAGATGATCCATACTACAATAAAACTGTAAATGCTTTCATAATTCTGCTATTCCAATTCCAAAACAATTCAATGAATATAATATAAATAATATAAAATAAAAAAATCAATGTAATTTAGCTTCTCAGTAATGAAACAAATATATTAGGTTAAAAGTATGTTTTAAATTAGTATATAAGAACTTAATAATATGTATTAAAACATAAGAATTTTAACTTTTCAATGTTACTATTTATTTAAATCATGATAAACTACATTTTGAATATAACATGGATAAATGAGGTGATGAGAGGAATTATTTTTGACTATGCTTATAATAATAGTGATTAAGATATCTCTTGCTTAGGTGACTTCAAATAGGTTAAATTTATTAAATGGATGGAGGATCCAATGTATATTGTCCATAAAATATGGCATAAATATTCTGGAGTTTCCACAAGTATAACTTTTCCCTGAAAAATTATCATTCGCATTCATAAATATTTATTTTATTCTATATAATACAGAAGTCCAAAACATTCCTTCTCATAGAAACCTTAAAGCACTAGCTAAATATGAGTTTTTATTATCATAATTGCTGTTCTTATTGTTTATTGTCATTCTCAGGTCATGAAATTTGCTAAATTCATCCATAATATGAAATATATCAGATAAAACATTCAATTCCCAGAACAGGGTCTTGTCAGCAGTCAATGCTGGTTGACATGAAGAATGATAGCATTTAATTATTCTATTATGTATTAGTGTCAATTAAGCTTTAAACCAGTCTCACCATGTAACTTGAAGACCTATTTTTATCCTCAAGTTGGGGATAGTGAAAATCTAGATTATATCAAAAACTTGCCCAAAATCAGAGAGATCATTAATAATGGTGTTAAAGGATAGGATGCAAGTTATTTCTTTCTCAGGGAAACAGGGATTAGTGTATGATAATTGGATTAATAGAAAATAAGGAACAGAGAGATTAATAACTGAGGATAACTGAACATGTTTAATGTGGTGAACTTGTGGAACTGTATTTCATGAGACTTGGCCACAAATGGGATAAATGCCAGGAGAAGTCTCCAAATATAATACAATGCAGATCATACTTATATTTCAGAGAGAAAACTAATAAAAGAAACATGAAAAAATAGTTTAGTCCTCTACAAATAGTTGGCCTCGTCAGCAACCCAGTTAGCACTTGTAATAAGCTAATCAGATAGGACATGTCAAGGGCAGCCACCTTAAAACCTTGAATAAAGTGAGCATGTGCCATAAATCATGTGAAACTCTTGGACCTAGAAAAGTATGAACACTAGAACTAGTGAAGAGATAACACTAAAGTTTAGTTCTCTTCCTAGGAGAGAGGCTGTATGAACTCTGCACTATTTTATAGTGATTCTTGTAAAGTCTTGTAAAGGAAGCATAAATGACATTTGTAAACAAATGGCTATAGAAAAATGATGTCGTCATCATCATCATTATTATCATCATCATTAGTAATAGTATAAAATAATTAAAATGTTGTAGTAGAAGTAATTGCTATTGTTGGAGCAGTATTTGCCAATACTTTATATAATGATATAGACAGAGGGAGGCAAGTTATTTGTAGGTAAATCTTATCCCTGACTAGAGCTGGGGCAAAGACTTCACTGGGAGGTCTTTGTAGTCTTTCTATGTATATTAACAGACAAATACATTAGAGAGTTGTCAGACCATTGTTTAACTATATATGGGCAGCTAGGTGGCACAATTGATAGACTGCCAGGCTTAAGTCAGGAAGACTCATCTTTCTGAGTTCAAATTTGGCCTTAGATTTTTACTAGCTTTGGCCAAGTCAATAAACCTTATTTGACTCAGTTTTTTCTCATCTATAAAATGATTTGGAGAAAGAAATGGCAGTGCACTCCAGTATCTTTGCCAAAGAACAAAACAAAACAAACAAACAAACAACAAATGGTATGAGGAAGTGTCAGACAAAACTGAAAATTGACTATGTTCCTTCCACTATCCTCATAATGAAAACCAAAAGATTTTAAATATCATTAATATAATAGTGAATTATATTTATTTATACTTTTGTAGAAAATATTTCATATATTTGTTAAGGTGTACCAAATAATATTTTTGAAAATATACATTAAGATCATAAATATTGAATTATTATATCTGGAAAGAATTTTTAATCTATTCAATTCTGTCATTTTATACATAAAGGAATTGAGACCCAACTTAGTAAAAAAGAAACCTCACATAGTGCCTAAAGTCCTGAATTTGGAATCATATTGCCTGGATTCAAATACAAATTTTTCCATTTACTACTCATATGATCGTACACAAGTTAATACTCTTTTTTGGAGCTCAATTTACTTGGCGATTGATAGAAATAGGCAACAAATAATCACTTTGGTCTCTTCTAACTCTAAATCTGATGGGCTTATTGCATGCTTTAAGTCTTCCCTCTGCTGTTCAGTACATGATGACTTTTAACACTATACATACCTCAGTTTCCCTATATATAAAATATTAAGCAAAACAATATATTAGGCACTGTGCTAAGGGCAAAAGTAAAAATCCTTTGACCTAAAGGTACTTATCATCTAGCCATATATATATATGTATATATATATATACATATATATATATATAGTATGTATGCAAGTATATATATGTATATATGTATGTACAAATAGATTTGAAGTAGATCCTTACTATTCTTATTATCAGCAGCATTTTTTGTGGAAGAAGAACTAGCAGCTTTGAGTTTCTGGAAAGACTTTAAATTAACATTTAAGTCAAGCTTTAAAGGAAATTAAGGATTCTAACAAAAAAAAAAAGTAAAAAGATTTGTTTAGAACCATTGGGGAGAATCATTACAAAGACACAGAAATAATGTAATAAGTCCAGTTTTCATGAATTGTAGTCCTACGAGGCAGTAGAATATAATAATGATAGAAAGGTAGATTGTAGTTTGGTTGTGAAAGTCCTTAAATAGTAAACGGAGAAGTTTAAATAGGAGGCGACTAGAATTTATTGAGTTGGAGTAGTAATGTGATCAAATTCCTGCTTTAGAAAAAAAATGCTGCATGGAGGAAAAATTGGAGTAGAAACTTGGAGCTAAGAGACCAATTAGAAAGCTATTTCAGTATTGTCCAGCCCAGAGATAATGAGGCCTGGCCTAGTGTGGTAGTTGTATGAGTTAAAAGCAAGGGGTAACATATGAAGAGAAGTAATGTTAAAAAGTAGACTGGAGTTTAAACGTGGAGGGATTTGAAATGAGATAAAGGAATGTCATATAGGAAGAATCTGGCCATCATAGAAGATTGCTCAGCACATGAATGGCATTGGCACTGGCAATTGGTGGAGGAGTTGGGAAAGGGAGAGACTGAACAAAAAATAGTATGGAAAATATTTGAATGACCTAAGTGAAAAGTGATACAATTCTTATCTATGATAGGACTATTTACTCAGACATTTTTATAAAGTACTTTCTATAGAGATGAAGACATTTTAGAGAGATATTGTGGCAGGAGAATAGGCATGATTTAATAATAAATTGAATTTAAGGAATTAGGAAGAAGTAAGAGTCAAGCATCACTTCAGGGTTAGAGATTTTATACTGAAGACTAATATATTCTGATATAAAAAAGAGAAGAGGAAGAGTAAATTTGGGGAAGAAGAAAAGAATTTCTACTTAAAATACATTGAATAGAATGGTAAATTATTTTCTTTGGGTCTTTCTCAGTGATTTTAAGATTATTTTATTACTTTAAAATAATAATTATTTTTACTCAGATAGCAATTTGAAGGGATTACATACACATTAGAAGTTTTATCAACAAAGTTTAATAATCTTAAGTATGATTGGGAATTTATTTCTTGTTTCTAATGTGTGTGTGTGTGTGTGTGTGTGTTGAGTAAGTATATATTGTATAAAACCGTTTCTTTCCAACTATCTTGAGGGATAAAAAGTACAATTGAAATCAGAGTCCAATGAACTTAATTCTGAACTGATAGATGGCTTATTAGTAAACATAATATAGAAATCCCTCATTTTACTGTAATTTATTGTGCTTCATAGCTATTGCATTTTTACAAACTGAAAGTTTGTGGCAACCTTGCTTAAAGAAAGTCTAATGGCACCATTTCCCCAACAGCAAGTACACACTTATTGTCTTTGTGTCACAGTAATTTTTTGATAACTCTTACAATACTTTAAACATTTTCATTCTATGTAATTATGGCAATCTGTGATCAGTGATCTCTGATTTTATTTTAAATTTAAGAAGCATTTATTAAGTGTCTGCTATGGGCCAGGTATTGTGCTGAATGGTGGGGATAAAAAGAAAGGCCAAAAAAAAAAATAGAATCCTGATCCCATATACCTATATACAAAACAAGATTATATAGATCTTAAATTATATGTAGTCTCAGAAGGAAGACATTAAGGTTATGGGAAACCAGGAAAAGCATCATACTGAAGGATGGCTATTAGCAGAGACTTGAAGGAAGCCAAGGAAGTCAGGAGGCAGAAATGAGGAGAGTGAGAGCTCTAGGCACAATATAAATTGTTGTGTTCCAGGAATAGTAAAGATGCCATTGTATAGATCAAAAAGTATATTGAAGTGCAGAAGATATAAGAAGATTGGAAAAATGCTTCATAACATGATGAACACTGAAACATGTATTTTATGATAATATATGTTCAACCTATATCATAGAATCTGTCTTCTTGGGGAGGGCCAGGGATGGGTGGGAGGGAAAGGATATGGATTGCAAAATGTCAGAAAATGAATATTTAAAATTCTATTGACTTGTAATCTGGAAAAAAATTAAAATGAGAAAAGATTGGAAAATAAGGAGGAACCATGTTATGAAAAACTTTAAAAGCCAAACAGCAGATTTTATATTTGGGAGTAATTTGAGTTTACTGATTAGAGGAGGAAAATGACATGAGAAGACCTACATTTTTAAGATAATTAATTTGACTCTGAGAAGAGGATAGGCTGAAGTAGAGATTATTATTGTTTTGGGGTGCCACATACATGCCTATAAAAAACTATGAACATAATCAATAATTGTTTTATGTATTCTGAGTGTTCCATTGACCAGCCATTCTCCTTTCTTTCTCTCTCTCCTTGGGTTTCCTTTTGCCGTGACATACAACAATATTGAAATTAGGTCAATTAATAACCCTAAAATGGGTTCCAAGTGTTCAAGTGAAAGGAAAAGTCAACAAATAGGACAAACTTCACTTTATCTTATTTTAAGAAATTAAGATAGCCTACCATAGCCTTCAACAACCACCACCCTGATCAGTCAGTCACCAGCCATCAACATGGAGGCAAGATCCTACACCATCAAAAAAGAATTATGACTGACTGAAATCCCAGATAATGGTTAGGGTTTTTAGTAATAATCATTTTAAAATTAAGGTATGTGCATCTTTTTTAGGCATAACTATTGCATACTTGATTGACTATGGAATATGGTAAATATAACTTTTATATTTGGAAAACCAAAAAACTTCACGTAATTCACTTTATTGTGGTAGTCTAGAATTGAACTTAAAATATCTCAGATGTATGCCTGCACTTAATGCATAAAGAGATATATACATTTTAGGTATTATTAATATTGTTGTTATTATTGTACTTAATGATAGTCAACATGCACACACACACACACACATTCACACACATATATATACCTACATATGCAGTTTTAAAATACTGAAGACATTTAATGTTAATGAGTCAGTGAAACTATTAACAATATGTACATTTAAAGATGGAACATTTTGCTGCTGTCTTTGCCTGAGGAATTTTCCCCCGATAATTATTTTCATTATGTGTAAATCTAAAAATATTCATCACAGTTGCTAGCATAAAAGCAGCTCATGCTTTAATTAGAACTATGAACTAGAGAAATTAAAAAGTGCCTGTGTTGGGTAGAGAAGGTGTATACAGTGAGACAAAGAAATTATAACTAGCATATAGAAATAGAGGAAATAAATTTGACCGGGGTGTCAATGTGATCTATAATCTATAGTTTGTCTCCTATATTCTCACCATGTCTTCCAGGGGAAGGAGTGTGATGGCATATACATCAGTTGGGTGTGCTGCTTTGTACTTCTCCTTTCATAAAACATTAAGCAACTCAATCTACACCCTGAAAAGATAGGGGAATCATAGAATCACCTGAAATTTTCAAGCTGGAATGAACATTAGATCATTCCTCTTATTTGACAACTGAAAAAAAAATTTGGTCTAGAAATGGGCAAGGATTTGTTCAAGTTTACACATAAAGCTATGACAGTGCTGAACTCAAAATCAGGAAGACCTGTTTTTGAATGTTGCCATTAGATACTATCTCTGTGAACTTGGGGAAATCAAATAGACTGTTTCAGCTTTCTCATCTCTAAAATGAGGTTATGAATAATTTTCACCCTCACACCCATGGTTATAAGTGATATTTGTAAAGTGATCTATAAACGTTGAAGTTTTATGTAAATGTTTAAATAATTGTTATCTTATATCTATCTAGTAAGTGGGATAGCTGAGACTAGGACCCAGGTGCCTGGAATCCCAGGCCAAAGCTGTTTCCCTGTCTTGTGTTGCTTTTCTATGTGGGTCTGTGACCATAAAAGGGCCTCCAACAACATCCAGATTAACCCTCTTATTTTAGAGGGTTAGGAAATTAAGTCATTTACCCATTATCATACTTTTTTTTTTTTCCAGAGGTAGGATTTAAATCAAAGTCCTTTGACTCTGGACTGTTATTTCTACTATCTAACATTGTCCATGCTCCTGTATATACTTATGATAATTTTCATTTAGTTACTTATTTGGAATTAATTTTATCTGATTATGGTCACATAGTTAATGATTATGTTGGGATAGTATTCCTCTGTTTAGTTTCTAGAACTATAACAAAAATCTCTGGATATGAGGACTGATGAATGCTTAAGTATATGGCAACATATGAGAGTCAACATATTATTCTGGCAAATCCAGTGAAACAAACCTCAAGATCCTTTATTCTAGTCTTAACTCTGTTACTAAATAGGGTCTAACCTAGATAAATCAATGAAAATCTATGCACTCTATTTTTTTTTCTTTATAAAATAAGCTAGATAATCCCTAAAGTCCTTTCCAACTCTAAGATTTAATCAAGGATAATTTTAAGTAGTGAAAGTGAGGTAAAGGGAAGATTTGAAAAATGTGATGACTTGTTGAAGAATATTATCATTATGGTCCACTTCATTAAAAAGAGTTTCTGAAGGGACTCAGCTTGTTAGATCTGTAAGTCTTGATTTCATATCCTGGGAAGGGGAAAGCTTTCATTATTAAAGAATCACTAAAAACTTAAAAAGGATAGCAAAAAAGAGAAAAATAGAGACTACAAGGCAACATTTTTCTGCAAGTAGAAGTCATCCTTAAAATGACATGTTGAAGTTCATTGACAGACATGTAGATGAATGAATAAAGAGATAAAATTTAGCTTTTCTAAAAATCTTTGCCAGTATTCTATAAGAATATAGTTATTCTAGAAGGTGGTTGGAGGATGGCAGTTAGAGGCACAATTTAATTCTGTTCTCAATTAGAGATAAGAAACAGTTGAAGTAAAAGGGGTAGGTAGCTATGGAACTGTAAGATGGAAAGATAAGGATTTTCTGGGAATCACTAATACTAGGACCATTCTTATTTCATAAGTGGAGGAAGAAGTACATAATGTACATAGAGTACATGAAGTATATAACTTTGGGAAAACATCAACCTCAAGAACCTTAAAAAGATTGACATAAATGGCTTTAGAAGCCATCATGCCTTAATTTTTTAGCTGAAGAAGGAAATCTTGAATATTTAAAAATTTTAACTCAAACTCACAGAGATAGTAAGTTCTAAAGATGAAATTTGAGCCCAGGCATTTTTGACTAAAATTCAAAAATCATATTCTATTAATTACTATATCTTCTTCCTTGGTGTTATCAATTGGGCAGGAGAGGAAATCCTGTTACACCAAAGCAGTTGACAAAAAAAATGTTAAAAAAGAAGGAAAACAAACAAATTTTCCTACTTTTGTAAGAATTGATTTGAATTATTTTAAGTGATTTCCTTATTAATTTTAATTTGTCTTAGAGCTTTTACTGAGTATCTGTAGCAAGTCAGAAAAATGGTAAGTTCTTGGCCATTGAGGTTACCTAATTTTCCCAGGGATACAGAGATAGGAAGTATCTGAGGTTACATATTAAACCAGGACCTTTCATCCTCAAACCCGCTTTTTTTTTAAATGTTATTTAATTAGTCAATTACAAGAATCAAATTCTTTCCTCTCCTCCCTTATCCCTTCCCATAGCCAATGCACAATTCCACTGGGTTTTACATGTCCTTGATCAGAACCTATTTCCATGTTGTTGATGTTTGCACAAGGATGATCATTTATAGTCTACATCCCTCATCATATCCCCCTTGACCCATGTAATCAAGCAGTTGTTTTTCTTCTGTGTTTCTACTCCCCCAGGTTTTCCTCTGAATATGGATAGTGTTCTTTCTTGTAGATCATTCCAAGTTGTTCAGGATTACTTCATTGCCACTAATGGAAAATTCCATTACATTCGATTGTACCACAGTGTATCAGTTTCTGTACAATGTTCTCTTGGTTCTGCTCCTCTCACTCTGCATCAATTCCTGGAGGTCATTCCAGTTCCCATGGAATTCCTCCACTTTATTATACCTTTGAGCACAATAGTATTCCATCACCAACATAGACCACAATTTGTTCAGCCATTCCCAATTGATGGGCATCCCCTCATTTTCCATTTTTTTTTTGCCTCCACAAAGAGCACAGCTATGAATATTCTTGTACGAGTCTTTTTCCTTATTATCTCTTTGGGGTATAAACCCAGTCAAAGTGCAAACATTCTTTTAGCGTTCTTTGGGCATAGTTCCAAATTGCCCTCCAGAATGGCCCAACCCTGGCTTTCTACCCAGTGAGTCACCTATTTGCTTCAAAAATGATGTTATAACAAGATGTCTATAGAAAAAGGTATTTGTATTGTATTATGGCTATAGAAGTGGATAATGATGTGGGTCTGAATAAAGATAGACAAAGGGATAGAAAGAGGGATATGAAGAGGGATCGGGATAAGACTTGTGATTTCACCGATAACATAGAACACCAAAGGAAGAGACTTCCTCTACCAATGCAGGTCAATACCTTCACTGAATTTTATAATCTCCAGGAATTGTCTAGCATTGGGAGATGGGTTACTCAGTCAATACATTTTAATAAGCAATTATTCTATTTTAGGCACTGTATTAAATGATGGAAATAAAAAGAGAAAAGACAGTCTATGCTTTCAAAGAGCTCACATTCTAATGACTTGGTCAGTGTCACGTAATTAATATGTCAGAGGATATATACTTTCATTTACAATGCTACAACCTGACAAAGATATCATGAAATTCAGGGTCTACTCAAGCTTTGTCATATCTTAATAACCAAATAGTCTTTAAATATAAATGCTGATTTGGCATTCAACTTCCTGCTTAGATACATTTATAAAAGCTTATCACTAGTTTGGCCATGGAGTGAAGATGATTTTCATTTTTTTTTTTACTTTTCATAACAATGCATTGTACTATCTACTAAGATGCAAAGGAAGTAGAATTCAAGCCCTTCTGTTGAACACTTAGAATACTTTGGCCAATACAATTGGCATTCAGTCATTCAGTTGTGTCCAATTCTTTGTGGCCTCATAGAACACAGCCATACTCTACTATTTCCTGAAGACTCTTGGTCTTTTTCATAGGGCTTTCTTGACAAGGATACTAGAATAGTTTTCCATTTCCTTTTCCAACAGATTGAATTTTATCAGAACTCTCCATCAAAACTGTCCATTTTGAATAATCTTGCATGGCATAACTCATAGTTTCATTGAGCTACACAAGCCTCTCCACCACCACAAGGCAGGGATCCAGGAGGGGAGACGGTGATCTATGATGGGTCTAACTCATGATCTATCTCCAGCCTATCTTTCCAGGCTGATTTTACAGTGCTTTTCCTTATATACTATGTTATAGTCAAACTGATCTGACTAATAATCTCTCCAGCTGTTAGTATCTTATTCATTGAAAATACTTTACATTTATTTTATTTCTCTTTTTCCATGAGTAGGAACTGGACTCTGTACCTATGACTTCATCAATGTTAAGTACTCCCTATCAGGAAATTCCCTCTGCCAAAGTAGATCAGAAACCATTATGAATTTTATTTTCTGAAAGTTTTGTTTTGCTTTGTTTTAATGAGGGAGAGCATGTTAAGCAATTTATTCAGGGATCCAGAGCTAGTGTGTGTCACAGATGATACTTAATCTCAGTTTCAAATATTGTTATATTTATCTTTTTATTTCTATATATAGATATAAGGTGTCTGTGTAATACATATATACGTATACGTGTGTGTAAAACTATTTGACTATGTCCATCTCTTAATCATCTATATTCATTGTTTCCCTTAAGAAACTATTTTTTTTAATCTCTGTAAAACATTGCCTAGTACAGTGTAAGAAAGTTTAATGAAAACTTAAGAAAAGTTTTCTGAACAGAATGTCTATGAAATATAATATTTGAGTCCAAGGAGTTTTAAATTAATGAGACATTAAAATAAGAAAAGATCTAGAGAACTAAACTAAATTGATTTTTAAAAAAGGAGAGAGTGGTACATTCATTATTAGGGCAGTTTAAAAAAACATAAAGAAAGAAACAAAAGATTCTTTTTTCCTAAAATGTTCAAACTTTAAAAAGGAATAAGTGGGTTAAAATAGAATTGTTGGTAAAGTACTAAAATCCTAACAAAGGGGTTTTTTGGGTTGTTTTTTTCTTTTCTTATTGTTTTTTAAGTTGAATGAATTAGTTTTAGGACAATAGGCTGCACAACTTTTGAAACTAATTCCAATTGGCCAATAGCATATAGTAACTAAAAATGTCAGATGATTGATATGTGACAAAACATATGAGATCACTTAGTTAAACTAGGCTATGGCTAACATTAAAATTTTCATCAGATAAGTAAATGGGTTAGTGGTCTATGAGCTTACTGAGACAGCCTTGTCATATGAGGAAAAAAGCTAGGTGCCCAGGGTTGCATGAAAAAAGGCACAGCTTCTACGAATAAAGATGTTATAGTCTCACTCTATTGTGACCTGGTTAGATTACTTTGGAATATGGTATTCAGTTTTGGGTACTTGGTTTAGGAAGAACATTTATAAAATAGGCCACATCCAGGGAAGGGTTGGTGAATTGAATTCATGTCATATGAGAAGTGGCTAAGGGAACTGATGGGGACAGGAAGGATTAATAAGACTTAGGGGAGATATAGCAGTCTTGAGGGATTTGAACTTCTATCATAAGGAGAAGGAATTAAACTTGTCCTGACTAGCCCACAACAGAGGAAAACATTGAGTACAATGGGTGGACATTTCAAAGATGCCACTTTAGGTTTTAATATAAGGAAAGTCTCCCTTTATAATGATTTCAGTTCAGTGACTTTTCAGTTGTGGCCAACTCTTTGTGACCTCATTTGGAATTTTCTTGGCAAAGATACTGCAGTGTTTTGCCATTTCCTTTTCCAGTTTATATTATAGAGGAAGAAACTGGCAAACAGGGTTGAGTGACATGCCCAGGGTCACATAGCTAGTAAATATCCAAGGTCATATTTGAACTCCAGTCCTCCTGACTCTAAGCCCAGAATTCTATTCACTGTACCATATAAGCATGCTCTTCCCCTTGCTCCAACCCTCACAATTAGAGCCAATAAAGTATGGAATGGTTTCCCCTTAAAGAAAAAAATTTAAGCAGAAATTATGTGACCACATATCAGGTTTGTTTCTGAATTCATTACCCTCTGCCATCCCTTGTCCCTTCCTACTTTGGAATGCTATGATTCTATAACATGTTTCCTATCCTATGGGATATTCATTGTAAAAGTAGTGTATATGTATACATACATATATATATACACATACATACTCCCTATGGTGGAATAGGGATTTCTATAGAAATGATTATCCCTGGGTAGGTCTTTTAAATTAGGGATTTTTTTGCTATTCATTTGTTTTTGTCATGTCTGACCTCTTTTGATCTCATTTGTGTAATTCTTGGTCAAGACACTGGAGTGGTTTCCCATTTCCTTCTCTTTAAGTTAAGGGAAAGGAAGAATAAAAAGGGATGGTAAAGGGGATACTATAATGTAGTAAATTGAGAGCTGGTATACATATGAGGAGAACCTGTGTTTAAATCCTGCCTTTGCCATCTGTTGGATGTGACCCTAGGCAAATTATTTAAGCTTTCAGGGTTCTAGATCAGAGGTATTACACTCAAATAGAAGTAGAGGGGAGAGGGAGGTCAGGATTTGTTAAATCATACATATGTATATGGGCCACAAGTTGCCTAAGAAAATCAGAAAAAAATATTAACAATATCTAAGTCTTACTGTATTTTTCATTATTTTGCTATTTTCCAATTACATTTTGATCTGCTTCCCATGGCACTCAGGAGTGTTGTTGGCCACATACTACCCCAGAACCGTGTGTTTAGTAGTTCTGCTTTAGACAGTTTCTCAATCACTAGGAATTCTCTCTGAATAAAAACAAACAAAAAGGAAATATATAAATATAGAAGAGATAAAAAGTACATTGTAAGGAGATAAACCTTGTAAATGATTGGGATTTTTCTTAAAATAGACTTTCTCCTACTTTTTCTTATCTTTCATTTCTCCCTTCCTGCTCCCATATTTAATATATGCTCAATATAGTACAATTTACAATAATACAATATAGTACAACAGGGCCTACATGACTTACAGATGGGATGATGGGGTGACATGATAGCCCATGACCAGAGATAAGGTCATGGGGATTGCACTATGCCCCAAAGACAGGAGAGGTTGACCTGTGTGGTTCAGGGAGTGATTATATCTGAAGTACAAACAGAAGCAAACTGGGAGATGCCTATCTGTGTTCATCAAAAAGTTGGGAGAGGGGACCACTGGGTGGTTCAGAAGATTCTCAGACACTTCTCATACACTTCTCAACTGTTTTACCCTGGGCAAGTCACTTAACCCCCATTGCCTAGCCCTTACTGCTCTTCTGCCATGGAACCAATATGCAGTATTGATTCTAAGAAAGAAGGTAAGGGTTTAAATTAAAAAAAAAATGTTGGGAGAGGGCTGAGTACCTCTCTCAGCAACCCTTCTTATCATATTCACTTCTGTTGCTTAGGGTCAACTTCCCTCAGCATTGTAGGAATGCAAAGGAAAAAGGAATTCCTTGTGCTTTTTGACCTGGGATACCTTTGGGGTTTGGAGGTGTCTAAGGGAGGTCCATACCCCCATTTCAAAGTCAACTTTAAATTGAAGTCTGAAAGATCCTTTTATAACACAGACTTATTGTCATGGCTCTCTTTTTCTCATCCCATGCAACAATAATGTATTTTCCTTGCACATAGGCACTGTTCCATCAAATCAATAACACTTAGAAGTTTGTGTTACAAGATCAATGTTTAATTTTCACTGGCTTTTGGATTTGTCCATCATTTATTATTTTTTTTTGGCTGGGTGGGGAAATGGGAGGGAGGGAAATTAGCACTTGTCTCTGCCTGATGAACTATTTGTTCCACTCCTCCTTTCTTATCTTGCATGAAATTTTTCTACCTTCCAATCTCAGATTTTCTTCTCATTAATTATGGGTTCCCTGCTGCCACTCTGGAAACTCCTAGAGGGTTTATGTCCTGGGGGAAGGGTGAGGGTTGGGTTCCTGTAGTGGAGATCCTTTGCCTTGTTTTCTTTTAGCTATTGACATTTAAGTTCCTACTTCTTTGATTATGTCTGACCTTTGCAATGCTAACAAAAGAACTTGTCAACAAACTAAAGAAATCCTTCTTAGACAGGCTGTGTTTCTTTTCCTACACATTACAATTAGATATTGAAATGCAAATATTATTTGTCTAAAACCACTGACAAAAAAAAAAAGCTAACTTATGTTTTCAAACACCACACACATTTCTGTGTGTATATGCATGTGGTTATCATACATTTAGAGGGAAGCTGCAGTGAGTGATTTGTCAGACATCTAAAATGAAGCTTGTTATCCATGTGAAAAAGGCCCATAATCCATTTCTAAACCCACTTACAATTTTCCATCTCTTATCATCCTCACTATTGTGTTACTTTTGCTCTCTCTTTTGGCAGTATGCTCTGTTTTCATTAAAACTCATCAAAGCATACATAATGGAGTAGGTAGGGAAGCTGAAATTGAGCTCTTTCCAATATTGCAGTTAGAAGATTCCTAATGTATAATTGTCTGGTATGATTGAAGGTAATAGATTATCCTCTAACTATGAAGTCGATGTGACACGGCCTCTTATGAGTTGGCAGAGAAATATATGTCTATCTAGTTAGCTTTAACACCTGGGGGTCTAGTTTGTGAATATTGAAATAATGTTGTCAACCCCATCTAATGCTTTCAGACTTTTGGTCCAAGAAGTAGAAATACAAAAAAGATGCTATCAAATGGTTGGGGCATCCAAGGAACATATTAGCACATTTTGATTCGCTAGATAACCACTGAGTAAATCAGCACTTTGCTTCATGCCTTAGACAGAACTTCAGAGCTACATGTCTTACTTGCTAAATTGACTTTATACAAACTTAATAGAAGTGCCAGGAAATTGAGCTATTGGTTTTTTAAAAGTTCCCTTAGAATTTGAAAATCAGTTAATCAAATATCTCAATTTTTCCAAATTAGGTGAGAAAGTACTGTGGGAGGCACTCAAAAGGATCCAAATAATTTTGGTAATTTGAAACAACAACCAAAAAAAAGTTCTTTCAAAACAAGACAAAACTCCATTGAGACAAATGCAAAGTAGCACAGGGAGAATGTTTTCTCCTCTTTAGTTCCTGAAATTACCTTGTCACAGACTGCCAAACTGTGAAAGAAGAATTGCTTTCAGTGTGTCCTATCATTTTCCTTATCCCATGTCACTAAATGAATCAATACAACAGGAGGATTACAAAGTGAGTACAGAATCCAAAGAAAAGGAGTTTGTGATCTTTTTGACTCAAGTTGAATCAATTATTACTAAAATGCTATTATAGGGTGAGGAGGGAAGCCTTCATGATACTGGATTGCATTCAAAGGAATGTAAAATCAAGACTGAGATAAACAAATCTTTCTCTATATTCTACATTGTTCAGACCTTTATGATAATAATAGTATATCTAGTTATAGTTGCTGAATTTTCAAGTGAACATGTAAAAAGACTTTTCTAGATATATGATCTGACTAGAAGAAAGATATCTTAAATCTTCCTTCAAAGACATTAAATCATGAGAGTTAAAATCCCAGCTCTGCTACTTATGATATATATTACCTTGGGTAAGTCACTTAATTCTCTAGTGAATTTTCTACATCTGTAAAGTAAAAGGATTGGAATAGATAATGTCTATGTTCCCTATTACCTTGAAAGCAACAGTCTTATCATCTATTCAACTAAGAAGCTACTACTTCGGCTGTGGCTACTACTACTACCTCAAGGTAACATTTATAAAGTCTTTACTATGTTCCCGGTACTGAGCTTAGGAATTTGAAATTATTTTCTCATTAGAGTTCCACCACAAGCCTGTGAAGTAAAATGTTGTTATGATTTCTATTTTACAGAGGAGGAAAATGAGGCAAATAAAGGATTTATATGTAGGATCACACAGCTAATAAGTGTCCGAGACCAAATTTGAATTTAGGAATTCCTAAATCCAAACTGCACCACCTATGTAAATGTCTTAAAAGGAGTTCAATATTAAAACTCAACATCAGCAAAAGGGTTAAATAAGAATTTTAATATAACACTTAAAATATAGTTAGATATAAAACACTAAGAAAATACATTATACTTCCAAAAATAGTTTTTCTATCAACCATGATTATTTCTCAAAACAGAGATGTGAAGTTCATGATGTCCAAAAAATTCTCAGAGGGACCTTTACCAGATTACAATGTAATTGGGAAATGTTTACTAAAAAAAATAAAAAATACAATACAACATATATAATATAAATTTGTAGTTTTGTAAGTCAATTTGTGCCCTTTGGGATTCATTTCTATTTGTGTTTGACAATACTGCTCTAAAGTACTTAATTTTCAAAAACTATCTTAAAGGGTGGGATTGGCCTACAATAAAATAATATCTTATAATATACTTTATGCTTTTCCAAGACTTTTTATAACTATTCCTATTTCACCTTAAAATACACATACATTCAAAAATGTATAAGTATATGTATACAGAAATGTACATATGTATATATATATACCTATATATATACAGAAATGTACATATGTATATATATACCTATATATGTATACAGAAATGTACATATGTATATAAATACCTATATATATATATATATACCTATATATACATATGTATAATATGTATATATAAAAACTCAGAGCAGAATATGTTCATGTCTATAATCTCCATCTTCATCTATATCAAAGCAGAAAGGCCATATACTTACAAAAATATTGACATAATTTTTCTTTTTTATTTTTGTTGGTTTCTTTTAGTTCCTTTGTCTTTCTTTTTTCTTTTTCTTTTTTGTTCCTTCCTTCCTTCCTTCCTTCCTTCCTTCCTTCCTTCCTTCCTTCCTTCCTTCCTTCCTTCCTTCCTTCCTTCCTTCCTTCCTTCCTTCCTTCATCTCTCTCTCTCTCTCTCTCTTTCTTTCTTCCTTTCCTCCTTTTATAATTCTGCAATTATAAAATGTGGATAATATTATCATTCAGTAGTATATGCCCTGGAGACAGCTAGGTGATGAATTGAATAGAGGACTTAGTCTGGAGACAGGAAAGCTCACCTTTTTGAGTTCAAATCTAGCCTCAGATATTTACTAGCTATATGACCCTGGGCAAGTCATTTAACCCTGTTTGCCTCTATAAAATGAACTGGAGAAAGAAATGGCAAACCACTCCAGTATCTTTGCCAAGAGAACCCAAATGAGGTCACAAAAATCCAGGAGTGATTGAAATGACTGAAAAACAACAACAAAAAGTATATACCCTCATGGATGTCAATTGTCAATTGTCAATAAACTTTTATTAATTGTCTATTATATGCCAGACTGTACTAAACTCTGAAGATACAAATTTGAAAAAAGAACATCTCTTCCCTCAAGGACTTTACATTGTAATGTGAGAAAACAACACACTAAAGGAAGCTGAGAAGCAACATGGAGGGATTAAGTTATACAGACACATGTGAAGAAGTTAGAAAAACCTCAAAGTAGTACAGGAAAGTGGGAAATGAAGTGATGAATGCCATGAGCTCCACCCCTTAGAGGGTTTTGCAGTTCATGGCTCTGCCAGGAAATGGATAGTAAAAAAGAGAGACTAGTCACACGAGGAGAGGAAGGATGACCAGTAGATAGCCTTTGTGGTCCAATACCAGTTTCAAAATGTTAAGAGAAAGTGAACAAGTTTCCTCAGTACACTGGGTGATGCCCTTGTAGTGAACCCATGGGAGCACATGAGCCCAAGTTGCTTTGCATTTTAGCAAGAACATCAATTCATAAGCTCACAGATCCATTTGAATACTAAATATTTCATTTAATTCTGAAATAAATCCATGATAAAATAAAAGGGAAAGGAAAGGAGAAAGAGATAAGCATTTCTATAGCTTCCACTATGTGTCAGGCTCTGTGCCAAGACCTTTTTATATTTGTCTCAATTGATCCTTACAACAATGCTTCAAGGTAGGTATTACAATTATTTCCATTTTATAGTTGAAGAAACTGAGGCAAACAGAGTCACACAACTAGTACCTGAGATCAAATCTGAACTCAGGCCTTACTGTTCCTAGGACCAACACTCTATCCATTATGCCACCAGAATAGTGGGTAGGCATTTTTATTCCCATTTCACAGAGGAGGAAATGGGGACCTAGAGAGTTTAACTGACTTTTGAAGCATCACACATCTGGTTAGTAGAAGATTTGAGACAAAAAACTTCTTGGACATTCAAAAGAATGCCATTATCTTCAGCAGAAAGAGCTTAGGCAGATCTAGGGTGGAAACAATTCATTTCCCTTTGGAGCAAATGTATTATGTCCTGACTTGCATGCATTCATGTGTAGCATATATGTTTTGGCTCACTGGCAGTTTAATCAGATGGAATAATACTCTTGTCCTAGGACCAACTGCTTATATTTCAGAGGGCCAATTTGCTTTCTGCAGGTGAAGTGTTTTCCTGAGGTGTATTTCAGACTGAAGAATAAGGAAGAAAATTAGACAGTACAGAACAAGGGGGAAGTTTTCAGCATCTTTCTCCCTGGGCTTAATTTGTTGCACTGTCAAGGGTGCCATGGCCTTGACAAAGGACTTCCGAATAAAAGAGGGAGGTATAAGCCAAGGCAGGGAGGGGAATTTGAATTGAGCTACAGCTGGGAAGTCTTACATAGTTCAGGTCTCTCTGGACTAACTGTAGACAGCATAATCTCATGCTAAATTGGTCCATTAAATAAAACTACTAAGTCATAAAGCTGTAGCATTACCCTGAAATTAGAGCATTGTCACCTTTGCATGGCCAAGTAGTTTAAGAGGTACTTAGGGATGTTCCTTTCACATCTATACAGTGCCAGTTGACTGTAGTCCTGTGGTATGTAGGCTGGTATTGTACCTCTACAGAGGGGAAGAAAGTCTTTGCTTTTTGAGGGTGATTTTTTTTTTGAAGATGTAACAAGAGGCTTATATGCTGCAAATGTGCCTCCCATTTGAACTATACAATAAGCTTACAAATGAGTGTAGTAAAGTGCCTTGGGTCAGGAGTCCTAGAGATCGTGCTACACTTAAGCATTATCTCTTATATGGAAGTATCAGTAAGAGGGTACATAATAAGGTCCAGTGACCTAGAGCAGTGGAGTACAGTTTTCAAGGACATGGCAAGAGGTATAAAAGATATGGTCCTCATTATAATAACCAAAGTAATAAAAAAAAACACATTTAAAAAGATGAATCCAGTGCCACAGTATAAGCCAAACTCAATCTTATAATTAGTCCTTCCTTCTCTCCCCCCAAGCAGATGTCTGTTGATAAAAACAGCAAAAAACAATTGATGAGTACTAGGAATCCTGGCGAAAGTCACATATCCCTTGGCGTATTGGTTATTTTAACCTTGAAGCAAACACAGAGTGTGAAATGAGAAGCAATGCCTGTCTCAACAAGCTCAGGCATGCTGTCTCCTTCTATTGACCTCATTACCAAATATGTACCTCTCCTTCTCCCCCCCACCCCCATCACCCATTTGGTTCAGCAAACAGGGTTATAGTTTTCATCTTTCTAAGTTCCATCTTATCTTATACAGTACACATTTGAAGTTTAGTATTATATCCTTAATTTAAAAATTATTACATTTTAGAATTTTCTGATTCTTCTTCAATATACTGATGACTGAATTTAATGGAAGAGAGAAATAGAAGTCAGTATTCACCATTATGCAAATTAAAGACAAATCATATTCTATAGGAATTATATTCTATAGTAATTCTATAGAATTTTCTATAGGAGAACAGAGGACAAGAAGCCCTTCTTTGGGCTGGGAATAAAGGAAGTATCATATGGAGCAGCTAATGTTAAAAGATCATATATAATTAATTGCTCTATTTTGTAGTTTAAGCTCTAGGTGTTATGGGCTTTGACTTTAGGTCTTAGTATTTTTATATTATCTTTGTTTAACTTATTTTTGTAGATGAATTTTGTATTATATTGCCTTCTTTTTTCAGTTGTCTCTCAACTATTTCCTCTATACAATTAACCACATCTTTTAACAGAGAGGTAGAGAGAGAGAGAGAGAGAGAGAGAGGGAGAAGAAAAAATATAAAACAGATCAGTAAAACCAATCTGTATGGGGCTATAAGATTTAAGAGAATGAGGAAGTCATTGTGGTAAATAAAGGGTTTCTTGGAGGAGGTGTTCTTGACCAGGCCTTGTAGGACACATAGAATTTGTATAGTAAGAAAGGAGAACAAATGAAGGGAATAACATAAGCAAAGATATAGAAGTGGTAATAAAAATGATTCAGTCTGTACTGTTTGTGGGACTGCAAGAAAATTAGTATTAGTATGGAAATAGTTACCAAAGCCTGCACTTGGTATGGTTCAGACTTATACCTAAGAGCCAAACCATGCTGAAATCTTGTCCCGTAGAGCTGTTGCATGTTTACACTTGCCCTCTTATCTTGGTGCCCAGGATTCTCTGGAGAGTTGATGAATGGAAATCAGGATCGAAACTTCCAGATTGTACAAGCAATTTGTGATTCCTATTCTCTCAGAAGGAGAGAAGGGCAGAGAAATCATTCATCCAGGGATCCTTTTTCTCCATTATTATTCTGCTTATTTGTACTCCTGTCACAGGAGCACCAATCAATCTGTTCTCTTCTCTCAGGTCTTTGAATATGTTATATTTATGTCTGTTTTTTTAAAATAAGCTAGAAGATGCTAGGCAGGCAATCATCTGAGATAACTGATTCCAGGCACGCTACATTTCAGTCAAGGTCCATGCAGGTTTCAACATTCTTTGTTCAGTTGGTTAGAGCTCTGTGCTGTTCCCTAGGCCAGGGCCTTCACTTAATTCCCTCAGGAGCCAATTATCTTTGCTCAATGTCAAGATCATAGTCTGCACCCTGCCCACCATTTTGCCAATGAGAGCTTTTGGTCATTGGGAGCATGGGACAACAGAGTAGGGAGTGAATCTGCACCAGCCCATCCCTCCTGCTGGAAGTACAACTCAAAGATTCACTCTACAGATGACGAGTAGGCAGTACTGTCTCTACATAGAAGCTTCCTTCTGTTACTGTGACCTTTGGTCCTGGCAATATGCACTGATTAACTATTAAAAAAGCATTTGTGGTAGATAGAGGGGCAGCCTTTCTCCCCAGAAAACTTTTGTTCCATTTCTGATCCACTCTGACATAAGTGAACTGTATGCCCACAATCAAGATCCTTAAATCTCTGTGTCACCTAGAAACTTTCTTACATTCTGTTACACATGCATTGCTGGTTTGCCTTAGAGGAGGGGATTTCCTTAGTGTAATTGCCTCATTCTGATTCAATCACATTTGTGAAGCACAACAAATACAAATATAAAGTAGCCTCAGATGAAGAAAATTATCCAAAGACAGATTGATAGGTCTATAGTTTGATAAATGACTATATTATTTTTAAACCTAACTATATGAGATACTTATCTATTGACATATCAGTCTTTCTATAGAAAGCTATCTAGAGATATTAATATATCTATCAATATCTATCTATAGATAGCTTACTATTTCTTATGGCAGATATTTTTCTTTAGATTTATTTTTCTGTCTTTTCTGTTTCTTTCTGTTTCTCCGTCTTTGCCTTTGTCTCTCTGTCTCATTCTCTCTGCCTGTCTGTCTGTCTCCTCTCCTAACTGAAATCCCATGGATTTCATCATCCCATCAGCAACCTCATCATTCTGCAACATTGCATCAGACTTTGTACTGAAGATTTCTCAGTACTTTGAATATTCTTTCCCTCCTTAGTTGGAAGGAAGAATTCCTCCCAAAGGAGTCCCTTGCCTTCATTTAAGAAGAGTTTGCAGGTTACCCATCTCTTCATTTACCATCCATCCAACTTCTTTTGGGTATCTCCATCACACCCCTTTCTGAAATAACTTCTCACTATCTCCAAATTTTCAGCTTCTTCTTCTGTATTGTCTTCTCCATTAGATTGTAAGCTTCTTAATGTCAAAGACAATGTCTTCTTTTTATATTTGCATATAATATTTAGCATATCAGGACATAGTAGAGACTTAATAAATGTTTGTTGATTGTTTATGTATTCTTCAGCATTTCAAAATTTATCATTTTATCATTGTTAGTAAGGCCTGCATGGCCTAAATCCCAACTCTTCTATGCTTACCTTAATAGAAAATCTTTGCAATTTGCTCTTTTGGGGAAAATAAGTTTACCCAGTAGTCAACCCTATGAAAATATCCCTTCCAAAACTGGCTCTTGGGTGATAAACACTTAATCTTTTACTAGTTGCATTCCCAGAACTGACATTAGGAATTCTGATCTATGAGACTAATTTAATTGAACACAAAAGGATGGAGGAGAGAACCATTCCTCAGAGTCTGACAAAGAAATGTGAACCTAGGAGAAAAAAATATATAAATATAGATGCTGTTTAGGTTAGGGAAGAGGAAGCCTCAGTTTTCTCCTTTTTTTTTTCTCCTAGCATCTACTATTTATCGAGTGAAATAGAAAAGTAAACTGAGGGAAACTTTTTTTTGCAATGACTGCTGTCCTCTGGCTTTGACTAGAGAGAGCTGCTATAGGAACCTGGAACTGCTTACTTGAAATGGAAGTAGGAATGAGAAATGCTGGGGCATGCTGATACAGGAATGCTGCCACACAAGGATGCTGGTACACAGGGGAACTGCTACACAAGGGAACTGTTCTAGGGTTTACTCTGGGGCTTGCCTACTGATCCCTACTGATGGCTGAGGGATCAGTATATCTTTCTAATCTCCTCCCCCATTTACTCCCTCCCTTCTCAAACCCTCTCCTCCCAGTTCTTTGTGAAGCCTTTGGCTTCTTCCCTCCCCCCTGAGAAAACTATAAAGATATTATTTTCTTTTCCTTTTCCAGTCAGGGAATTTATTGGGATAATAGGATGGGAAACTGTGGTTAGAGGGATGAGGATTTCCCTAAACTACAAGGATAATTTTAGGAGGGTTTGAGTAAGTAGTCTAGTCATAAACTGTGACTCTAAGACAGTTAGGGAGATGGAGGACAACAACTTTTTAAAATCTTCTTTCTTCTTCTTCACAAAGTCAGAAAGGTCTCTCAGTTTCAACCCCAGAGAAAAACAAAGTTCAAAGTCTCTCAGTTTCTCCTGGCCAGCTCAACTCTCAAATAGACCACCAACTCAAAAGCCAAGTTTCTCCTTCTTGTCAACTTCAACTGTCCAAAGCCAGAGAACCCCCAAAACCAAGTCAGACCACCAGGGTCTTTCAGCCAGGTTTCAACCTCCAGAGAGAGTGACTCAAAGTCCAGTCCCCTCCCCCTGGTCAGTTCAACTGCCAACTCCTGGGAACATTCCATTTGGAACCCTGGTTCTTGATTGGCAGGCACTCTACCACACTAGCTTGCACCTCCTTTATTACCTAAGCCCACATTCCTCTACAACCTTGAATGGCTTGTGGTCTTGTAGAGTTGTAGCAGGAATTGGATCAGTTTGATTCCTTTCTTGCCTTTTTGACTTCTGTCACCAATTACTTCACTCCTTCACACTTTTTTGAGTCATCTTACTCAGTCCCCAGGAAGTTACAGGCTGTCAGAGAACTCAGGGATGAGATATAGGGATAGGATTTATCCCATTAAAAAGGAAGCCTTTCCTTCCAGGTGTGGCAAAGTATTAGATCTGCTCCCCCATTTACAGACTGGCTTATATTTGAAACCCTTTTAGCTTCTTAAGACCTGCCAAAACTTAGGTTCTATTGGCATAATTTTTAAGTATTTGAGCCACTTTTACACCATCATCTAGACTTCAAAATAATGCTTAGAGAGACATATTCACTTTGTCTCTTCAATAATTCTTTAAGATCCTTTTGGGTGCTGATCCCACCATATAAATCTTCATATCTTAAATTTCATCCTTCTATACCACCAAATATCGTATACCTACTCAATATGCCTGTGGATGTTATCATCATTAAGGAGTATAGAGAAAGATCTGGGTGAGTGGGAGGGGAGGGAAATAGATTTAGTACATTTCATTTCACTTGTAAGAATATTAAGTATCATGAAATCAACCCCCAAACCACTATGTGGCAACCCAGCCTTATCCAGACAAATCAGGAGGCTTCCCACTTTGTTATTCTGCTGCCTATTTTAAAATAAGGAACAAACCACCTACACCAACACTGTAGGTATATTAAAAAAAAAAGACTCAGCTGAAACACAGCAATAAATCATAGTCAAGCATGTTGTCAGGAAGTCATAAAGTGTAGACCAGGTGGGCAGGTGGAATAGCTGGAATTGATGGGTGAGATGTTCTGTGATAGTTTTTCCCTTGTACACATTTGTCCTGTGGTATGTGAGTGTGTGTTTCTCTGAGTGAGTGAGTGTGTGTATGTGTTTTGTAGCTAATGCAAGTAGATGGTGGTCATAGAAGGAGCTTTAAACCTTAAGCTCTCTGTCTTGAAGTGCAGAAAGAGAGAAATAAAATAAGCAATTTGGACAGCAGTTTTTAACCTGTTTTGGACACTAAGTGGAAGGTCAAATGAACCATCCTGAGTGGATTTGTGGACCAAAGGGAACATAGCCCTTTGGTTAATGTGTTAGTTTAAAGCATAACTCACTAGCAATATATGTACTTTGGAATGGGAAACATGGGAAAGAAGTGGAAAGGGAGATTAGAGAGCTTAGGGTTGCAACTGTATGATATAAACATGAAGCCTCTGAAACTGCTACCATGTATGGAAGATAGTACCCTTTTAATTTCCTGCCCTTGTGCAAAGTCCTGGTTACCTACCTTAGTTATGGCTCTTATTCAAAGCAATTTAAACAAAATCAGTGAGACACTATTGACCCCCTATACCAATGTATAGAAGAGGGTTGCAGGAAGGAAGGAAGTAGATCTGAATCCACAAGATAGCATATGTAGTACATTTAAAGGACCATTTGAAACATTATCTACACAATGTGTGCTATCTTCTTTCCTTATTTTATCTTGCTTTACCTATTTACTTATTTGAATCAAAAAGAATAATGCAAACTCTTTGACAGAAGGGACTGTTTTTAATTTCTCTATGGCCTTTGCCATTTTCACCTAATAGTCATTCATTCAACACTCAATTATAAATATTTACTTTGTACCAGGCACTATACTAAGCATTAAGAATACAAAGAAAAGGAAGGAAGGAAGGAAGGAAAGGAAGGAAGGAAGGAAGGAAGGAAGGAAGGAAGGAAGGAAGGAAGGAAGGAAGGGAGGGAGGAAGGAAGGAAGGAAGGAAGGAAGGGAGGGAGGGAGGAAAGAAGGGAGGGAGGAAGGGAAGGAGAGAGGGAGGAAGGGAAGGAGGAAGGGAACGAGGAAGTGAGGGAGGGAAAAACACAGCCTTTGATCCAAAGGACCATATATTCTAAGGGAGAAGAAATATAAATCTTTATGTCCATAAAATATATATCCAATGTATGCACGTAATGTTGACATAGATGGCCATGAGTAGATAGAGAAATGGAACAGAATAGGAGTGATAGTTTAAAATAATAAGATTGAAATTTGTGTACTAATGTTATTAATAAGTCATAGGAGTGATATTATGGAACAAGTAAACAGAAAAGACAAAGTGTTATGGTAGATAATCCTTGGATGTTCTCTAGTTTCACAATCAATGCAGAGTAGACAGATAAAGTGGAGGGATTTTAAGTCTAGATATCTGCCAGGTTCTTATTAGCAGGTCCTATACATCATTTCAATTCCCTATTGTGCCAATTCAACTCAATTTGCCAAACATATATCAAGCATCCAGTACATGTAGGTTATTGTTTTAGAAGGCCTTTCCTAACTCTTCCATTTGTTAATATTTCCCCCTTTCAAATTAGGATTATCTACCATTGCACTTAGTACCTCTCTGGAATCTTTCAGTATTCTTCATTGGCCTAATAAAGCATATACACTACAAACTTCTTTCTATTTTATCTCATTGTGTTTATGAGTTAATATTTCTATTCCCCTTTAATCAGTTCCTTTTCATATCCTTATGGTATTCAGTGATGATTCTCTTATTTTACCAAAATGAATCCATTTGTATATTTTCCCTAAATTCCCTTCCTCTTATTCTCAAATCTTCTCTTCATTTCCCCCTCCTTCCTTCTCTTATATCACAGAAATATGTGACATTTCTTACTGAAAAACAGATGCTCTTTTGCCTTTGAAACTATCTTTTGCTCTTGATCCTAAGATTTTCTCCAATTATCATCCCTTCTTTCATGCATCTTCAGTCTCTCCTTCTGCATTGGTTCTTTTTCTGGCATAATGTTTGAAAGCTTGACTTGGAATTGGGAAGGTTAATGTTCAATTTCCATTTGTTATATTCACCTTAAGCCAATCACATAAAGTTTCTGAACTCCAATTTCTTTATTGTCAAAATGAGCATAATAAAACCTACAGTATTCCTTGATTTACCAAACCTTTTCAGTTTCACCTCAGCAAAGTTTTTTTCTATCCTTTCCATTCTTATAGCCCCCACTTCAAATAGTTATCAATTCTCACATGCTGTAATAACTTCAGTTATCATTTATATAACAGCTAGGTGGCACTGTGGATAGACTATCTGAAGGGGTCCCATCTAACTGCTCTATTGTAATCTCTTCCTAACTAGTCAGCTTTCTTCATATCCTTTCTAAATACCATTGCCAGAGTAATCTTCTTAAGGAATAGTTTTATTTTTATCATTTCTTGGCTCTAAAATTTTTTGTTGCATCTCACTGTCTGGCTAATAAAAGCCCAAACTCTTAGCCTTGCTTGCATTCATGGCCTTTCATAATTTGATTCTATCTCATTTTTATTCTTTACTTTTCTCCACCAAACTGACCTATACTGTGTCCCTGGAATTTAACCTGTCCTTCTCTACCTCTTGGCATTTCCCTATGCCATACTTCATACCTGAAATGTAACCCTAGTTGAAACTCTTCTAATTTTTCAGGGGTTGCTTCTTGCAAGAAACACCTTATGATTCTGTTATAGTTTCCACAAAAATAAGTACAATCCCCTGCTTTTAAACTGGCATAATCCACTGTTTGTATGAATTTTTTTATGAAAATAATTTGGAGTGTGTGTGTGTGTGTTATGTCAGCTAGTAGCCTATAAAACTCCTATGCACCAATCCATTCCTGTAATAATTGAGAGAGCCTTTTCCATAGGAGGCATTGAATTAATGTTTGTCAAATAGATTTTTAGACATGGTTATACCTTCAGAGAGCTTATAATCTAGATGGAGTGGCAGAGCACAAAAAAGAGTAGTTAAATAATGTAAGAGATAAAATGCAACAAATAAAATAATACAGCAATATTATAAGGCATTTTATGATTAATGCCCAAATGAGTGGCATAGACAGCTAGTGCTATGAGTGCTGGGCTCCTATCACCCCTGGTATAGAAAATTCACAGTTGTCTGCTTAGGTAACTGGATCTGAAAATTACCTCCGGGACCTTGATGTAGACTTGTTTTATTACAATAGGAATATAAGTGGTTTGGCACACTTTTGAAAGGACTCTAAGTGGCTCCCCATGGTGATTTAAGTTCAATTAAACTGGATATTGACAATCTGTAGACTTCCCTTCCATCTAAGCAATGTGATAGAAAAATTGCAGTTTTCAGGCCAGGCAAAGAGACAGATACGTGTGTAGAGTGGAAGTCTTATTCATCAAGCTTTTTTTCTTACATTTTTTTCTCTTCTTTTTTTATTTTCTTCCATTCTTCCTCCCAATTACATATTCTCATGGAAATGGATGGAACAGCTTACAATAGTTGTAATTATAATTATTAATAATAATAATTACCACAATAATAATACCAATCAGAAATGAGGAGGGGAAAGCATGAGGGAAAATTAAATCAGGGTTCTTTATATATAAATAATTACACATTTAGTGCAATTATAGATAGAAAAAGTTGTTAGATCCTCTGGATAGTTCAAGCAAATGTTCCTTTAAAAATATATTTCAAGTTATGCATAGTATGGATTTTGACCTCATAATCCACTTAATAGGATGCTCTTCCATTAAAAGATGTTGCTGACTTTTAGCCTAAACTTCTTATTTTGCCATTTGAATCCAAGGCTATTAAATCTATGTAGTTTGATAATATGGATATAGATCAATGGCTTTGAAAGTGCTGGCACAGAATCTGACAGAACCCAAGTATTCAGAGTTTATTGACCTGTCTTTAGAATAATAAATTGAGTACTTACAATCAGTGTCCTTGAAATCCAAGGTCTGGAAGCACCTAATTAGCATCTACCTTGCAAGGTTGTTGTGAGGATCAAATGTGATATTTTTAACAAGTTTACTACAGTGCTTGGCATAATAGGCACTATATAAATGATTGTCCCTTTTCCCTTTCTTGTGAGACTTTCTTATAACTATATATGTATATAAATAATTGTTGTTATTATTTTTATTATAGCTACAGTAGCTAAACACAGATGTGGTCTGGGTTCCATTCTTGTGTTACAGAAAATTTCCTATTTTTTACTTCAGTTTCTAAGTGTAGATTTCTAGTTTCATAGACTATGTAGTTTGGAAGCTGCAGCACATAACAAAAAATCATTAAAATTTTACTTATAGGAAAACTGAGGACCAGGGAAATAAAACTAATGATTGAAAAGTCATATAAGAAATTGATGACAGAATTGAAAGTCTGACTTTTCTTCTGTTTTACAGGCCTGTGCTTCTTCTGTGACATGATATAATTCACTTGAATAAATATTTATTTAGAAACTATGATGTACTAAAAGCTAGGATAATATTCTCAATTTCATTCATACAATAGACAAGCTAGGAGTAGCTGTTAGCAGAATATAATTAATATCCTTCTCTACAGTCCTTTTCTCTTTCTTGTTTCCTTCCCCCCTCCCCATAACCACATGTCATTCAGGGCACTTCCAGTGTGTTGTTGTTGTTGTTCAGTCATATTGACTTTTATGTGACTCAGTGGACCATAGCATACTACTGCTGTGTCTGGAGTTTTCTTGGCAAAGATACTGGAGAGCTTTGTCATTTCCTTATCCAATGGAATAAGGGAAACAGGAATTATGTGACTTGCCTAGGGTCACACAGCTAGTAAGTGTCCAAGGCCAGATTTGAATTCAGGTCTTCCTGACTTTAGGCTCTGTATTCTATCCACTGAGTCACAAAGTTTCCCCACTCTTTTTAAACAGAGAGCATCATCTCATGCCCTGAACCTCCTCTAAGACTAATCCTCTTCCAAACACTTCTTTCCCAAATCATACTCCCTTTTAGTCTAATATTTGAAATCACTGTGCTAAAAAAGCCTGTAATGGGTTGGTGACTATGATATCATATATTAAGCTTTATATTAGGATTCTAAGGGTTATTGAACCTAATTTCAAAGGAATGAATCCTCATCTGTACATTTCATGTAGTTCCTGGCAAGCCAGTAGATAGAGTTTTTCATTGGAATTGGAGACACAAGATTTCTAAATCATAGTTCATGCTGCTTGAATGAATTTGTACATCATTTATACAGACCCTTTGGCCTATATGGATTTTTTTGGAAACTGCATGGAATGGTGCATAGCATAATAAATAACCTGAAATTATTGGGAAAAGATGGTTGCAGGTTGATATGTAAAGGAGTTGGGTTACCCGACAACCACCCAAATGAAGCTTTAAACATGCATAAGGAAACAATGTTAAAGAAAAAAATGAGAATAATTTATTCATTAAATAAAATGTTATTATACAACTACTATGTGCACTGTGCTAAATACTAGGGATAAACAGAAAAGCATAAAATAATCACTGCCCTCAAGGAGCTAATAATCTAATAACAACACAAAGAAAGAAGCTGAAAAATGGAGAGATAGTTCCACAAGAGGGTTAAGGAGGAAAGGGATCATGTTGACATCTTATAGCCAGTATGGGAAGTGACTCTAGCTGTTGAGAGTTTAAAGGTTAGTTTAATTTTTTAGACTGTTAATTTTTTATATATGATGAAGTTCAGGAAAGCAGCTAGTTAGGAAATGATAAGAATTCCCTAGGAACTCTCCTGAAATGACAAAGGATCAGGAAGGACTTCCCAAATGTCTATTCTTACACTCTCTAGCCAGAGGATGGGAGGGAATCAAGGGGCAAGGGTGTAGAAGAGGAGTGAGAATCAACTCTGAATTCCTTTATTCTCCCGCAGAATTAGTATATGCACACACCCACATATATACAGACATACATGCAGACCTTCTTGCAAAATCTGTCAACAGAGATAAATTAAAGTGACCAAGTACCAAAACAGGATACAGACTCCGAGGCAGCTCAGGGTCTTTGGCCCCATGACCCAAAGCAGTAAACATAGGGAATTTCCACAGCCTTAGCAAGAGACAAGAATGAGTAGCACCAGAGAGCAACCAAGAGCCCAAGTCATAGCAGGAGTTAGACCAGAAACAGCATTCCAGTCTGCCCAGGCTTAGTCCAGCTTCTTGACAACTGTAGAAGGAACTATAGAAGGAAATAGTGACCATTCTTTCAGAAGGTTGAACCTAATTTTAAAGACCAGGAAAATTCTGGTCATACTACCCAGGAATATGGAAATGTAATTTAAGCTAAGCACAAGGTACACAAAGAACATGAAGCTAGAGATAGGAGAAAACAAAACAGTATGCCAAACACACAAGAGATGTCCAAGGAGCAAAGTCAGAAGAAAACAACTATATAAGTCCAAGTGGGGCCTGTAGGGAAAAAAAAAATGCCATAGCCATAAGGAGTGTATAAATACTTGGAATAAATGAAGCAAAAGTTCTGTGATGGAAGACCATCTTTTTCCAAGAAAATTAGACTGAAAAATACTTCAATGGGATAAAAAGAAATATTAAAACAAAATAAAAAGATGAATATATCTTTTAAGTTTATTTTCATAAAACTAATCCGGAAAACATATTCAGAAGAGTTAATTTAAGAATCAGTGAACCATCTGAAAAATCAGATAATATATATAAGGTACCATATTAGATAGGATACTTGTTTTGGAATCAGGAAGACCCAGGTTTACATCCCACCTCTGACACTTACTAATTGTATGGCAATGGGTAAATATCTCATTGATAAAATGAGGCTAATCCAGATAGTATAATGTTTAAAGGACTTTCCAAACTTTTAGACACTATATATAGATAATGTATGTATTGTAAAGAAGGGATTGACTCACCCCTTGCCCATTTTTTAATTAATCAACCAAAGCTTGAACACCCCTATTTGGGGGAGTTCATAAGCCACTTAGAGAACTCCACCCTTTCAATTCAATCAGTCAGAAACTTGTGAATCCTTTGATAAGAGTTTACATACTCATAGGATGAAATATGGAATTGAATCTACAAAATAGCCTCCCTGGGCAATGCTAAGCAAATTTAAAGACTGCAATTGTTCCTTGTAAAGTGGAGAAAGGAACATGAAGAGATGTAAAAAAATGGGCTATAAAAGATGAACTCTATCTATCTATCTATCTATCTATCTATCTATCTATCTATCAATCAAATCTGTCTGCCTGTTTCTCTGATCCAGAAGAATGCTCATTATCACTTGGAGATATAGTATCACTACTTAGAATGATATAGTACATATCTTGGAGATGTAGCAATGAATTCTTCTAATATTGTATATTTGTTTAAAGTCATGAAGCATTGCCATTTGACCACTGAGTAATGTTGGACATCCTCCTATTCCATCATACTTATTTTACATGATTCATTTTTAAGCAAAACATGGGTTGGAGTGGATAATGCAATTCACCATTACTCCTGATTCAGCTATCCTGAATCATAGAGTTCATCACAATAGCTATATGAAGCATGGTTCAAGAAGGAGGATGCAAGATTCAATCAGAGAACTGTCAGTCAGGAAGAGATAGATTGAGGTGATCAAATTATTTTGTTTTGTTAAAATTTTTTTGTGGTTGAGACTGAAATATATTATTAGGTGGTTTTATTAGGTAGTCACCAGGATTTTAATTTCTAAAACCCAAAATGAATTACTAAAGTAAATAAAATTTATAGTAGTTTATTTACAATATTCACAATAGAAGGAAGATATTAAGGAAAGAGAGAGATAGAAAACTCTGGCTTCTTCTGATACCAGTTAGAATCTCTAAGTCCTAGGCAGGGGAAGAGAGTCTCAAGAAAATGGGCCTTATCAGGAGGCTTCACGCCTCCAGAAAGGCAGGGTCACTAAGTCAGCTTTTCACTCACCAAGGGTGACAGTTGAAAAGAAGTTTGGGTATCTGCCTTCTGGTCGCTCCTCCGATTCAGTACCTTAATGTCCGCATGCCCAAATGTCCGAATCTCCAAATGTCCATCTTCCCTTCAGCTCCGAGTGACTGATTCTTCACTCCAAGCCTGGGTGACTGACTGTCCTCTTCAGTCTTTTATTTCCTCTATTTAAAGACTTTTTTCTCTTGTATCACCTCCTCTAAATTTTCATGTCTACCAATCACAGCAGATGCTTTTCTCCAGGACTGCCCATTCTTGAGTTCTCACCTTCTGTTGTTAGATTTTATCTTTTTGGGTTACTTAACATCTCTTTTGTTAAGTTTACCTTTTGTAGTTACTTAACAGCTTTTTGTAGTTAAATCTAAAAATAGATTTTAGCTTACAATTCTAGCTTCACTATAAAAGAAGAGCTAAGTACCTTCATTGATAAAATCAGGAGATTACAATTTTATCTTCACAATAAAGGAAGAGCTAACTATCTTCATTGTTACAATCAGGAGATCTTCACAGTTTCTCTACCTTCTAACAGACTGTCTCCAGAAGACCTAGCAACCAATGTTCTATCAGAATCCATGCTTTTAGGAGAAGGGACATGGAGACCAGGGAAGCAATGTGGGGAAATAAATTAAAAGCATCAATATATGCCCAAGAAAGTTGAGCTCTGTTACTACATTTCTAAAAAGGTACATATGTTTCTAATTTTCTTGACTGTATAAGATCTGACAATTTTCTTTACTAATATCACTACTGTTTTCTGAAAGTTAACTTTTATGTCAAAAGTCAATTCAGAAGTTTACAGGAAATCAAAAGTAAGAGGACCAGTGTCCAAATGAAAATTTATTCATTCACCCAACTTCTTTGATTAATGATTTTCCAGTATCCTTCCAAGATTCTCCCACTGAATCAGATTAAGTAATAAATCAGTTCTACCCAGTATATCTTCACTTCTGGGCAAGAACTGAATGGGCCCTTTGGGTGAATTGAACCTTGAGGATGGTAGATCCATAAACAAGAAATGTTTCCTGATCTACCATAGAAAGTTTCCCAGATTCCCACTGCCAAAAGGCTACTTTCTAGTCCTTCTATATTTAATCCCCAAAAAGATACTCAAAGTTTAAAAAAAATGAATAAACAATGACCATTTATAGATTATGGAGAGCTAATCTGATTTGAACAAGGATCCTCCACATTATGACATATACATTTCCACTTAGACCTTATTCATTAAAGCTCACTCTTCCTATTGAAGACGAAGAGCTAGGGGATACCAGGCAATGTGCCATTGGATGGGGCTTCATTCACATCCATGGAGCACGTTTTTATGCATGCCATAGTTAGCATACTCTACAGTCATCATGGGCTGTATAGAAAGGAGGTCAGAAGAAAATACTATCCAGTTACCTGCTTAGTTTTTTTTTTTTAATCTTTGCACTGGAAGTTTCCATGAGAAAAATAACAGACGATAAGGGATAACTTTGAAAGAGACATCTGTTAAGAGAACTTTGAGATTAAGTCAGTCTTCCCTTGACCCATCTATTGCCTGATGTTTTTGAAAAGAGTTACTTGTGTCTGTAAGGTGAAGTGGAGGGCACTTTATAATATTTAATTGTTGCTTTATATCTTTATATTGCATATATCAAAAAACTTCCAATATTTATAATATTAAAACTCTAATTCATCTTTGGGGTATAGAAGGTATCACTGGCCAACTATCATTAGTTATAAAATGAATGGTGGTTTCTCAGACAAATTTCCCCGTCTCTGTCATTCTAGAAACTCAATGTAATTTCAGCATAATGAACACAAGCATCTTTTTATGCATGAATGATGGATGAAGGAATGGATGAATAATCTACCAGCAAAATCTAGAATCCCTGAAGTTTCTTTCATTTCTAGCAGTTGAAAATGAGGTTAAGAAGTTATCTTTTGGGGTACTAGGTGATGAAATGGTTAGAGAGCTGGACCCGGAGATAGGAGATCTTGGCTTCAAATTTGACCTCAGACCCTTCCTAGCTATGTGACCCTGGGCAAATAACTTAACCCCTTTGCCTAGTTCTTATTCTTCTGCCTTGGCAGTGATACTAAGTGGGTAGGTGTTAAAAAGAAAAAATAATTTTGACTACTCTTTCCTTCATCCCTCATATCCAAATAATTGTCAATTCTCATAAAAATACTTTTTTAGAATCTTTGATATCTGTCTCCTCTCCACTTGTAAGCCTTCACTCTTTTTTATTTGAAAAAAAATTAATTAACTTAGAATGTTTTTTCCTTGGTTACATGATTCATGCTCTTTTCCTCCTCTCACCCCTCCCATAGCCAATAACCAATTCCACTGGGTTTTACACGTGTCATTGATTAAAACCTATTTCCATATTATTAATATTTGTAGTAAAGAGATCATTTAGAGTCTACATCCTCAATCATATCCCCATCAAACCATGTGATCAATCATATGTTTTAATTCTGAGTTTCTATTCCCACAGTTCTTTTGATGAATGTGAATAGCATTTCTCATAAGTCCCTCAGAATTCTGCTAGTAGAGATGTTACTTTACTTTCATTAATGTAATGAAGTTTTCATTATTTTCAATTGTGCCACAGTGTATCCTGTGTATAATGTTCTCCTGGTTCTGCTATTTTCACTCTGCATCAATTCCTAGAGGTCGTTCTAGTTCACATGGAATTCCTCCAGCTAATTATTCCTTTGAGCATAATAGTATTCCATCACTAATATATACCACAATTTGTTCAGTCATTCCCCAATTGAAGGGCATCCCCTCATTTTTCAATTTTTTTACCACCAATAAGCCTATACTCTAAAGCAGGCTGTTCATTACCACTTGGACTGTCAAAAATTCCATCCAAACTGTTTTCCTTACCTCATTTTTCCATGCTGTCCAACTGCACATATTTAAGAAACCTATAACCCTAAAACTGCCATGGTGAGGTTGTTCCCTTATCCCCCTTACTTCAAGGATAAAATTCAAATGCTTCTGCCATCTAAAGCACTTTCCAATTTGAACCCTGGCTACCTTCCAGACATATTGAAAATCTCTTTCCTTCGTAGAATGGCACTGTGGAAATAGTAATTATTTTGGAGTCATGGGACTTCATTTTCTACATAGTTTTAAATGATTATTACCTTCGTGACTTTGGATAAATCACCTAATCTACCTGAGATCAAGTTTTTTATTTAAGATCAATAAGAGAGTTGGGCTAGTTGACCTCTGAAATCCTTTCTAGTTCTAGCTTCATGATTCCAAATCTATGACAAATTAGTTGACACAGCATGCTGAGCCTGGAGTCAAGAAGACTCATCTTCCTGAGTTTAAATCTAGCCTCAAACACTTAGTAGCTATATGTGCCTGATGGTCTTAGGTTCCTTATGTGTAAAATGAGCTGGAAAAGAAATTGGAAAACCAATCCAGTTTCTTTGCCAAGAAAACCCCAAATGGTGTCACAAAGAGTTGGATGCAACTGAAAAATGACTAAACAACAACAGAAATACATGGTTTAGATGAATATTAGGTGCTTAATTAGATGGGACATTTGTAGTTAGTGTAATCAGGTGTTTGAGGTGTGTTTTGAAATATGTAAAGGATTTTATGAGACTGAGTTGAGGAAGTATTTCATTTTAGGCATAAGTAATAATCAGTGAAGAATAGAGAGAAGTCCAATTTGGTTGGATTTTAAGAAGTAGGAAGCAAAGTAATTTATAATGAACTTGGAAAGACAGATTGGGATCAGATTTTGAAGGGATTAAAGTACCATGAAAAAAGGATTTGTGATACAATTGGGAGAAACTGGAATTTTCTAAGTTGGAAAATGACATTGAATAACTAACTTGAAAGAAAATCACTTTGATAGCTATTTGGAGAATGCATTAGAGAAGAAAGAAAATTAAGTTATAGATGCTAAATAGAAGACCATATATGCTTTATTACAAGTATATAACTAATACTTTATATTACACTAATATACACTATATACACTAATATATCTTTAATACAGGTATATCAATGTCCTTCACATTGAGTAGTTGGAACTCATGGTTATGAGCAAGATACAAGAGAACTCTGAATTATACCAGAATATTTCAATTGACCCTTACTGATCTCTTTTCTCTTAAATCTATTCTCTATAAAGCTGGCAAGTGGTAACACCTAAAGTACAGATCTGACCATATTTCTCCTTTGTTCAGAAAATACCAGTAACTTTCTATAATTCATAGCATTTAATATCCTTCCTAGTCTGATTCTAATTTACCTTTAAAGATTCATAATGCATTATTCTCTCTTCAACAGTAAATCTGTTTTCCCTTTTCTTTCAAGAATAACCTCAAATCCAACTATTTGTAAGAAGTCTTTTCTGTTCCATTTTACTTGCCCTGCACCCCTACCCCAGAGGAGGTAGAAATGATTAAGGATTTTTCTTCTACTCTAAATGAATCTTATATCCATCCAATTATTTACCTGTTTCTTCTTATATTATACTTTAAAATCCTTGAGGGCAGAGGCTAACTTTTTTTACTCTAATTTAAGCAATTTGATGGCAGACCTTAGAAAAGTGTATGATATCTATTAAGACTTTCTACCTCTGTTAATTTGTTCCTATAATTCTGTTTTTTTCTTTGGTCTCCAGTTAGGTTCATTTGTGCTATAATTGTATTAGAGTGGATGAACTCTGTAGCCACTTCTATCACTAAAGATCTATCAAGAGTAATGATTAGCATTACTTGGGAATTTCTTTTTACTTGGAAAGTTGGATAAGAAACATAATATTCTTACTAATAGTATCTCCTCTTTATATCTATATTGACTTTTGTTAGAGATTTTTCTGAGAGAAGCAGACCATTTTTTGTTATATGTTTTATTTTGGTGCCCCATAGCAACTGAAGGTCTCCTCTGTCTGTGAGAAAACAGGCAGATTTTCTGAAACAAATAACTAGTCTGTTTGTGGAATTATTTGTGTTGGACTTGATGGATTTTAAGGTTCCTAAGGTATCCAGATCTACATCAGTGATCCTATGACTATTTGTAATAAGGGATTATTTAAATGATAATTGACAACTAAAGATCAGGGCTTCTCCCTTCCTCCCTTCCTCCCTTTCCTCCCTTTCCTCCCTTCCTCCTCCCTTCTTCCCTCCTATTTCCCGTTGATTCTTCAGTTGGTCTCTCTCAATCAACTCAGAGTGATGTATCAAATAAATCACTCTTTTTTTCTTCTTTAAGATTAAGTAAGGGTTAATTGGGGAAGAAGGAAAAAGATAAGGAAATGGAAGGAAAGAGGGTTTGGGGTTTCCATAATGCTAGGATAGTTCCTATGTAGGAGGATGGTGGAATATAGTTCAAATTGGGAAAATGAATTAGCAGGTCTGGAAGTTCAATTGCTATATCACAACAGAGGAATCAGAGAGAGCTGGACTTTTGTCCTTCTTTCTTTCTGTCCCCAAGCCAAGAGACTCCTTCTCTTTTCTGTCTTCAAGGCTAAAGAGACACCTTCCTCCTGTCTCAAAGCCAGAGACACCTTCTCCTTTGTATCTCAAAAGCAAAGAGACCTCCCAGGCTTCAGTTAGTCAGATCTTTTTTCCAACAGTCTTTCCTGGTCACATTCCAGTCAGAATGTTCATCTTTTGAATGACAGCTTAACAGTTCTAGCTATTCCAGCTCCACTGCAAACCATTTCAAATTTATCAACCTCACAAATCACAATATCACATATTCTAAACTAATTCCATTCAGCTAACTGAATGCTTCCCTAATGGAATTGTGTTCCTCAGTCTCTTTCTGAATAGGAAAGAAATTCAGAAATAGGCCATCAGAGAATGACAGTCCAAGAGGTATAAGTAAATGTCAAAAGTCATTTATTAAGAGTTGACAACATTGTGTTCTATGTAGGGGAACTTGCTAGGGAAATAAAGGAAAATAACAGACAATTCCAAATCAATCTCAAATTATTTACAGGCCAAAGGAGAAGGCACCATGCAGATAACTATGTATAAATGTGATAGAAAGGATGAATTGGAAATAATTAACAAAAGACAATAAAATTAAGAGTGATTAGAAAAGACTTCCTAAAGAAGAGAGAATTTTAGATAGTACTTGCAGGAAGCCAGGAAAATCAAGAGATGATAGAGATGAAGAGGGAAACATTCTGTGAATAAAGGAAAATCTTAAAAATACCAAGAGTTGGGAAGTATAATATGTTGCTTGGGACATATGTGAGAGCTTTCAAGAAAGAAAAATCAGCATGCCTTGGCAACAAATTGGATATGAGAGGATGATAGATTGTGAGGAGTTGAGAATGATGCCTGCATTTGGAGCTTGGACTAAGAGCATGATGATGCCTTCCCCCTCCTCCCCATACTCTTACCCTCTGGCTAATTAGGGAGGTTAAAACTTGTTAAGTAGATCTGAGAATCATCAACTTAGAGATGATAATTAAATTCAATTGACAAAAACACGAGGTAAAATAGTAGAGGAAAAAGAGAAGAGGGCACAACACAAAACTCTAGAGGGCTCTCATCATGAGTGGCTAAGATAGGGGTATAGCAAAGGCAATTAAAGAGAAGTCAGAGATGTAGGAGAACCAGGAAAGAGCTGAATCAGAAGTGTCCTCTTGTGGTTCAATTCCTCTTTTCTGCCCTTCATATTTCCCTCTTATTTCACATGTATGAATTTATCCCAAATCCTCAATTTCTTTCCCCTGAAGTATATTCTAACTTGATATTCCCTCTCAACTGAAAGTTGCCAGTATTTTGAATAGCAAAACATGAAAAAAGCATATTTTCAAAATTAAAATGAAAACATGAGAAATAATTTCTAACAAAGTAGATTGCATATCTATCCTGGAGAATGTAAGTGATAAACATTTTACAACACTTGTTTTGAGAGGGGAAATTCATTGCATTTTGTCTTATTTTTTTCTAATTTATCTAGACCCATTATTTCATAATAAATGTTCCACAAATTTGTGTTAAATTATTAAATATACTAGTTCTGAAGGGAAAATGGAGATGTCCATTGCAGATTGCTATAAAGATAGTATTTTCCCCAAGCTCATATGCCAAAAGGTCCCTGAAAAACAATTAAGGCATATGAGCAAATTTAGGAATTCTTATTTCCCAGCTTATAGTTTGACCTTTAGGATAAGACTGAATACAAAATATGAGGAATATAGAGGATACTGAAATTCCTTTGACCTTATTAACAAAATGTCTATCTGACACTAATTTCATTCAACATTGAACCAACTCAAATAAATATTGTCAATTCCAGGCCAGTAATATAAGGATTCATTTTGTGTTGTACACAAAAAATTTTAGTTTGGTAAATATTTTGTCCAAGTTTATTCAACTAAATATGATGAGCTATGAAGTACTACATTTCCCTCATCCTCCTGGTCCTGAGATACTTTAAAAGAAATTATAATATTTTTTCCACAAAACATATATTTTTTTTCCATTAGAATATTGAAAAAACATGTTTTCCATGAAGGGAAGTTAGAAGGCAGTGCAGAAACCACTAGTTTTGAGAAGTTAAAATTCCAGGGTACACATATTGGAATATTAACTATTATAAATTCCATTCATACAGTTTCCCAACTTTAAATAAAAAGAAATTCCAGGCAAAAAATAGCTTGTTTCATGTGTTCTCTATTCTTTGAATGTTGATGGCATAGAATTTATAGTACAGAATGTTGAACTCAAAGTTAAATTGTCTAGTATTTTCTGTGTTAAGAATAAATCTTGCCAATCTCAGAGCACAGTAAGCCTCTGGATGTTTGTATTGTGGAGGGGTGGGGCAGTGGAGACATGTCTTCCTCTTCATATATCCCCACATCCTGGAGCAAAGAGTTAGAGTTAGGAGACAACACAGGCGATTCATGAATAAACACTTATTGAATGCATGATTGATTGCTATTGCTTGGGGCTCTGTGCTGGCTTGCTGTTTTGTTTTGTAACATCCCCTTCTGTTGTGTTGCATTGAACAGAGGATAAGATCTGGACTGCCGTGCAGCACAACAACACAGAGCTCATTCGAGTGAGAGGGGCACATCCCAAGAGGCCCTATGTCATGTACTTTAACTACAGCAGTAGCATGGAGCAGCTAGAGGCGATGATCAACGGGGCAGAGTACTGTGAGCAGGAGACCATTTACCACTGCAAGAAATCTCGACTGCTGAACACCCCCAGTAAGTTCCTTTAACTAAGCTCTATCTTTGGCTGGCCATTGCTGTTTTCCACTGAGATTTTTAGGCCAAGAAGGAGAAATGTTAAACTCAGGAATTACTTTCTTTGTAACCCAAGTCACAGTCATAAAGATAAACAGGAGAATCTGCCATATTAGATATAGGTACCCAGTGTGAAAAGAAGGACCCTGGATTAGGTCAGGAAACCTCCTGGTATTCTTCATATTTCCTGTCACCTTTATGCTATGTTCTTAGAAACAGCAAACTGACTCTGAAGTCAGAGACCCTGGGTTTAAATCTGGACCTCCCTGATTTTGGATAAGACATTTATTGCCTTTGGGCCCAAGTTTCCTCATCCAAAAAATGAAGAGGTCAGTCAAGAGAGCCTCTAAAGTTGTTTTCAGCTTTAAATCTATGACCTTCTGACTTGGGGCACATCATTTACTTTGGTTCGTCATGTTGCTCATTTATTGGATAGAAACAATTATGAGTAGATAATGCCCCTTCAGGCTTTAAATATTTGGGCATCATATTGGATCACATATGATAAGTTCTGTCAAATGTGCTTTGAAGAATATAAAGTTTTCCATAAACAGAAAACGATTGTTGTTTTTCTCATTACAGCTACTCCAAAAGGTTGACAAGCATACACTTAAAGCTTTTAATGTCTCTCTTTCCAAATCAATGCAGGTTTATTTCACTGCTTTTCAATATAGTAATTTCAGAAACCTAAATCTGGGATTCATGACAATGGAATGTGGCATATTTATTTTACCTTAGAAGATTCACTAAAATATTGAGTTACAATGCCTTGATGCTCCTATTAAAATAGTTCTGTATCTCAGTATCCCAATAATGAAATGCATTTCTCTGGCCAAATGAAAATCCAGGAGGGAATGTCAGCATTCCCCACCATGATCTATCCAGCTTACAATTCTATTTCTTCTGGGTTTACTAAAGAATTTATTGTAGATCAGTGGAATAGGACAGATGTATAACAAACAGAACTAAAAGAGTACAATATCCTTATATTTGACAAAAGCATAGATACAGATTTTTTGGATATGAAATAACTATGTGTTAAAATTTTTTTGGGCAACTGGAAAGCAATTTGGTAGAAAATAAGTATAGACCAATATCTTACACCATTCAATAAGAGATTATCAAAATGGATACATGATCGATGCATAAAATACAAGCTTTTTTTTTTTTTACACAAAAGACACATATAAATTAGAACAGGGAATATATTACCAAACAGATTTATGGATAGGAGAGGAATTTTTAAGTTAACATGAGAGGAAAAGCATTGTGAGATGTAAAATGAATAATTTTGAGTACATAAAACTGAAAAGTTTTACACAAATAAAATAAATATTGCCAACATTAGAAGGAAAGCAGAAAACTGGGTTTGGGAGTATTTTATAGACAGCCTCTTGGATAGAGGTCTTATATCTAAACTATATAGATAACTTTCTCAAATTCATAAGAATAAGAGCCATCACCCAAGTAATAAGTGGGAAAAAGAGATGAAGAGACAATTTTTGAACAAAGGAATCAGACATATTTTGATTACTGTATATGCTCTAAATATGCTTTAAATCACTACTGATTAGAGAAATGAAAACCAAAATAATTTTGAGACAGAATCTCATAGTTACCAAATTGGTTAAAATGATAAAAGGGCAAAATGACAAAAGTTGGAGGAAATGTAGAAAAAATGGGGACATTAATACACCATTGGTGGAGCTGTGAAATGATCCAGGCATTTTGGACAGCAATTCAGAATTGTAACCAGAATTCTTAAACGGTATATATCTTTCCATTCAGCAATACTATTGCTGGGTCTGGGTCTATGTCCCAAGGAGATGAGGGAAAAAGAAAAAACCTATGCGCTCCAAAATTTTTATAACAACTCTCTTTATGGAGTCAAAGAAATGGAAACTGAGGGGATGCCTTTGAAATGAGGAATGGCTGAACAAATTGTGGTATATGATTGTGATGGAGTATTACTGTGCCATAAGAAACAAGGAGCAGGCTAATTAAAAAAAAAACCAAAAAAAAAAACTTGGGCAGAACCACATGAGATAATGAAGAACAAAATGAATAGAGCCAAGAAAACATCATACACAGCTACCAATTTACTACTTGAAGAATAATTTGTTTCTGTTATGTCCAAGGAATGATCTGAAAAATGGAAACATGAAAGACATAATTTATATATAAATATCTGTCTTCTGCATGATGCCTTCTATGATGTGGGGAGTTTAGGGATGGGATGAGACACTTGTACATTAATTATATAAATAAATGAATAAAGATGTTTTAAAAAGAGAGTAAAATAGAAAAGAATATATGGGAGATCACAACTATCAATTCTATTGTGTTTAAAGTACACTAGCATTTTTAAGGCATTGTTTGTTGTTTTTTTTAAGGATTCTGGGTTTGCCCAACCCAGTGATAAAAAGGTTCATAAGGATATAATCTCTTCTTTGATGAAATTTACAATACAAAAGGCAGATATGATACAGAGATAAGTATGTAATTACAAAACCTACACTACATGGTAATATATAAAAGGTGCCTAAGGGCAATGCAAATGAATTGCTATTGAGTTCAGAAGAAGAGGAAGATTAATTGCTTATTAAAGTGGATTGTTAAGGCAAAGAAGGAGATTGTTAAGGCAAAGAAGGTTTCTGGAGAAAGTAACATTCCAGTCAAACTTTAAAGATTGAATAGGAATTCAATACATGTTGATGGGTTAAGGAGGAAGAAGTAGAAATAGGAATCAGTGCAAAAAAACAGCAAAGAGGAATGAAAGCACCTGGTTTATATGGAGGGTAGTAGACCAGTTTGTCAAGATTATGCATGGCTATGAGGAGTAGAAGATGAAACTGGAAACATAAACTGATATATAGTTGTAGAGGACCTGAAATGGAAAAGAGAAATGAAAGAAATATTTATTGTTTACTATGTGCTAGTCATTATGGTAAGTACTTTGCAAATATTAATACATTGGATCCTCACAACAACCTTGGGAACCATGTGCTATTATTTGCTTTTTACAATTGAGGAAACTGAGAAAAACAGGACTTAAATGAATTTTCCAGAGTCACACAGCTAGTAAATACCTGAAAAGAAATATATATATATGTATATATATATATATATATATAAATAAATAGAAATTTGACACACCTGAACTACATTTACCCAGCATACTTTTAAGTTATGTACTCAATTTATGGGATGTTTGGGAGATAAATTTTGCTGAAACTCATGCTGCTAGGCTTTTTTGGGGCTTTTGCTCTGGTAAGGCATTGCAGGTGTAGTTATTTGGCTCTGTGCTCTGCTCACATAGCTGAATTAACCCCTTTCTCTCTCACTTTGTTATTATTAAAATCCTATAAATTTAAATACTCTGAGTATTAGTTCATTTTTACTCTCACAAGCTCTTCATGCCTCCAGGTCCAGCATTCTATCCATTATCTTCCATTGTAAAGAACACGAACTTTCTCACACATTTAATAGGGAAACAATGAAGTCTTTTGTGCAAAGGAGAAATATGTTCACATCTATGAATAAGGAAATTTAATCTATTATGATTGAGTGATTAAGTTGAGAGAATAGAAACAAGAGATTCATCAATGTCAGAAGCATTTATTAATTATTTATTATTTATACTTATTATTATTTATTATTATTAATTTATTAATTATTTTTGTTCTAGGAATTACAAAGGCCAAAGTGAATTTATTCCTTGCTTTCATGGAGATTATATTCTATTGGAATATAGCATATACACACATAAGTATATTTAAAATATATCCAAGTAAATACAAGAAAGTTTTTAGTCCTAGCAACTAGGAAAGACTAGGAAACATTCATTTAGAACGTAATACTTGAATGGAATTTTGAGGGAAACCAGAGATTCAAAGAAATAAAAATAATGTGAATATCAAGAATGGGATGGGGCAGGTAATATAAGGTCATAAAGAACATATACGGAATTCTGCAGTGGCAACAGTGAGGTCAGAAATGCTGTATCAGAATTTACAATGGAGCTAAGTAGTAGAAGATTGGAAGGGTATAAAAGGAACAAGGTACAAATAGATTTAAATTTCAAATAGAGGAATTGATCATTGATTCTGAAGGCAACATGGAGTGACTAGAATTTATTGAATAATAAGGTAGTCTCATAATCTGACTTGTTCATGTTTTTAATCCTTACCATCTTGTCAAGACCCAGTTCAGTTATGTAGCATAAATGTATAGTGGATTCAGTCAAAACAGTTGTGTGATTTTTTTTCCACCTTAATTCAATAGCATGTATATAGGAGTGGAATCAATAAATGATGAGAGAGATCCAAAACTGATGCTTGCCAAAATATAATTAGAAATATGATTTAAGGGAATAGAGATTCAGGAGAGGAGGAAAGTGTAGAATTGAATTTGTTCAGCAATGAGTGAAAATGGAAAGAAGAGAAAAAAGCTAGGGTAGGGGAAATTCTCTATGAGAGAAGTAAGGGGCCAAGGGATTGTAGGCTATATAAAATAAGACATCAAGAGATTTGAAAAGTCATTAGCATAAGGTTAGATAAGGAGATTTCACAATTCTTCAACAGGGAGGAAGTACAGGTATGGATGATGTCAAAATGAGAAGTATGACTATCTTTGTGTATGGAACTAAGATGGTGATTGTGTAAATAGTGAAGAGGGGATAAATAGAAAAATACACAAAGCAAAAGAGCAAAAGAAATGATAACATTTGGTAGTTGAAAATATGAGATAAATAAGTGTGAAGGGTTGACTGATAACAGTAAAGTTGTGAATCTATAATGTTTGTGCCCTGAGACACAGGAAAGATTGAGAAATTTCAATGTGCAACTGGAATACAGTGAAAAATTCTATTATATATTATATCTATGTCTATATCTATATCTATATCTATATGATTCCTGCAGGACATCTGGTTAAATAATAGGAAAATATGTAATTTAATATAGTGATATGAGACCAAATTTTAAAGATATTATGAAATACAGATTTAGTAATCATAAACATAGAATTTGAAAATTTAAACCATGGTTGCTTAGAGGTCACCAATATATTAAATAAAGCAAAAGCAAAAAGAGCTCAGGATAGACTCTTGGAGTACACCCATAATTACGAGAAATGACATGGGTTCATTCTTCAAGGTAGACAGACATGAGGAAGGAAAACCAAGAGAAAACAGTGCCATGGAAACTTAGGAGAAAGTATTCAGAAGGACAGAGTAGTCAGTTTTGTTAAATGTAATAAAAGGTCAAAGGATATAAGATCATTTGAGTTGATGATTAAAGAATACTGTTGACTTTTGAAAAAACTCTTTCAATTGAGTGATGAGGTCAGCAGTCTACCTTTAGTAGATTAGAAAGGGAATGAGAGAGGAAAAATTCCATGATGTGATATATATATATATACATATATATATATATGTATGTATGTATATGTTTGTGTACATATTTATAGTCAAGAATATATATAAAGTCAAGAATAACATTAAGTTGAATGTAAGGTAAATGAATTAGGAAGATGAGTTTAAATCAAGCTTCAGACACTTAGTAAGTGTATGACCTTGGGAAACCTCTGTTTGCCTGTTTTCTCAACTTTAAAATGACGATAATAATATCACCTATCTGCCAGGATTATTGCGAAGATTAAATGTTATAATATTCGTAAAATACTTAATACAGACCCTGCCAAGTAAGTGCTATATGAAAAGTAAGTGTTATATGTAAGTGCTAGATGAAAGCTCATTCTCTTTATTACTGATAGAACTAGAGTAAGTTCTTGTTAAATATTATCCATAAGATGTGGAGAAGAGGATGAATAAGTAGTAAGAAAAGGAAGACCAGTAAACTGGAGGCTGTCAAGAGAGTGACAAACAAAAGAGTGAAAGTTCTTGAGTTCATACTTGAGGAGGAAGGATCTAGAAATATTAATCCTAGAGAAGATGGATCAAAGGTGAATGATAACTGTAATAAAGTATATGAAGGACTATCATGTTCAGTGGGAGGAGATGAGAGGCTAGACTAGACTATGAAGCAACAGGTATGCACCACAATCAATGGATGGAAGCTGATGTGAAGAAAATTTTGACGATGTAAGGGAAACAAAAAAATTCAAAACAAAACAAAAATTACTATCAATTAAATTATCAATTTGAAGGAATTGATTTAAAGGTGATATTATTTGAGATAATACTTTTATTGAAGTTGTAGTGTTGGAAATGAGACTACAAGGGAATGAGGAAAAAATAGTAGTAATAAATGGAGATGTCAGATAGAAATATCTCTTTTTTGTATAGCCTGCTTTTAAAATAATTAAAATGTATTTATTTGTTACATTAAAAGACCCTAATTCCTCCCTTCATATATATATATACATACATGTATATGGATATATATTTATATATGTGTGTGTGTGTATACACATACACACACTCACTATTTCTTACTTATTTCTATGAGTTCTTTCTCTGGAGAAGGACATATACAACTCATTGTTCTAAGTATATTTCTGTGGCTGTATGTAAAGTTCTTTTTACACTTCACGATTTCATGTAAGTCTTTCCATGTTTTTTCCCCAAAATTAACTTGTTCATTATTAAAGCACAATATTATTCAATCACAATCATATGGTACAACTTATTTAGTCATTTCCCAGTTGATGGTCATCCCTTTAAATTCTCATTCTTTGTCACCATAGAGAGAACTGCTATAAACTTTTTAGAACACATATTTTTCCCCTTTTTCCCTGATCACCTTACAAAATAAACCTAATACTGGTATTTCTGGGTCAAAAGGTATACACTGATTTATACCGTGTTAAGCATGATTCTAGATTGCTCTTCAAAATGGTTGGATCAATTCACAGTTCCATCAAGAGTACATTAGTGTAACAATTTTTCCTCATTTCCAGCCTTTTTCTTTTTTGCCTTTTATTATTTTAGCCAATCTGAAAGGTGTGAAGTGATATCATAGAATTGTTTTGATTTACATTTCTCTAATTAATAGTGATTTAGAACATTTTTCTCATATTATATATAGTTTTGATTTCTTCATCCACAAATTGTGTTCATATCTTTTACCATTTTATCAATTAGGGAATGGCTCATATTTTTGTATATTTGACAGAGTTCTCTCTATATTTTAGATATGGGACCTCTATCTGAGAAAATGTCTATGCATTTTTCCTAACTTACTTTTTTCCTTCTAATTTTGGCTACATTACATTTATTTGTATAAATCCTTTTAAATTTAATGTACTCATAATCCATTTTATATCTCATAGTGCCTTCTAGTTCTTGATTATTCATAAATTCTTCTCCTATTAATAACTTATAAGCAATGGGTTTTCTATTCTAATTATCTTAATGTAACTCCCTTTATGTCTAGATCATATATTCCATTTGGTCTTTTTCTGCCAAACTGCTCTTCAGTTTACTGAACAATTTTCACAAAATGATGAATTCTTATCTTAAAAACTGGATTCTTTGTTTTTGTCAAAAACAAGGTTACTATAATCTTTAACAACATTTTTTTTGTATATCTGTTCTTATCCACTAATCTGCTTTTCTATTTCTTAGCCAGTACCAGATAGTTTTGATAATTACTGTTTCATAATGAAGTTCAAAATCTGGTATTGACAAACTTTCTTCCTTTATACCTTTTTAATGAATTCCTTTGACATTCTTGGTCTTCTTTTTTCTTTCCAATGAACATTGCTATTATTTTTTCTAGTTCAATAAAATATATATTTTAGTATTTTAAATTGGGATGGCATTGAATAAGTAGATTAGTATAACTTTGACTGACATTTTAAGTATATTGGCTCTGCCTATGTATGAACAATTGATATTTCTTCCATTTTCAAGAAATTTGGTGACAAATGGAAAATGGACCAGTGGCTGAATTAGTTAAATGACTGTTAAAGGATTGAGGAAACTGTACAGTTTTGCAATCAAAAGAGAAGCCAATAGAGAAGTTGAAAATGCAAGAGAGAATGAAAATGTATCTGTGTATCAAGCCTCCAGAAGTCTGATTGTGATTGTGATTGTGTGTGTGTGCACGTACATGCAAAAAGAAGGAAAAGTGGTTGTTATCAAGGCTAGGGTTTTTTCTTCCTTTATTTAAAAATGATACTTATTTTTTCTAATTTTACATAGGAACAATTTTTTAACATCCATTTGAATTTTTTTTGGTTTCACATATTCTTCATCTCTCTTCCTGTCTCCTTGAGAATATAATTTGATATAGATTAATCATGTATAGTAATGCAAACATATTTCCATATAGTCATGATGCAAAAGAAAACAGATTGGAAAGATTAAAATAAAAACAAATAATATAAAATAAAATAATATGCTTTGATTTACATTCAGATTCCACTAATTCTTTTTTTTCTGGAAGATAATAGCATTTTTCATTTTAATTTAATTGAAATTGTATTGGATCTTTGTGTTTCTGAGAATAAGTCATTTACAGTTGATTATCACAAAATATTGCTATTACCATGTTCCATATTGTTGTGGTTCTGCTTACTTTGCTTTCCATCAGTTCATAGAAGTCTTTCAGGATTGTTCTAAAACAACAGGATTCTATCAGAATCATATATAATCTATTTAGCCATTCTCCAATTGATGGGCATACCTCAATTTCTAATTTGCCACCACAAAAGAGCTGCTATGAACATTTCTGTATGAATAAGTCATTTTACTTTTTTCTTTTTATCTCTAGAATAGAGACCCTGTAATTAAATCAACAAAGACCTTAAGTAACTCCTCCCCCTACTCTCCAATCTCAGTTTCTTTTAAACTATTATCAAAATGTCAGGCATGATTTGATTTATTGCCTTTATTTAACTTGTTTGTACAGTCAGCTTGGTTGTGGTGGATAAAATGCTAAGATTCAAGTCAAGAATATCTGAGTTTAAATCTCATTTCAAATATTTACTACCTATTACTACGGCCACCTCCCCCACACACTACTTCTATTATTGAGCCTTTTAAGTTTAACAAAACAAAAAAAAAATTATGTTTTCTCATTTGATCCTCATAGAATTCCTAGGAGATAGTTATTATTATTATCTTTATTTTACAGATGAGGAAATTGAAGTGGAGAGGTATAAAGGCTTGTTCAGGGTCCCATATCTATTAAGTTTCAGGGGCAAGATTTGAACTCAGGTCTTTCTGATTTGAGGCTTAGTCTATAATAAAATGCTACTTACTACATAACAAAATGCTGTAGACCTCAACTGAAAAAAGTTGAATGACTTCTATTTACCTCAAAGAAAATCCGTAGGGATTTATCTACTTAGTCATTGTTTATTTAAGGAAAATTGCCAACATTGGGAATTCTCAAGGTATAGAATTCAGATGCTATTGCTATTTGGGTATAGAATCTATTTAAATTTTCAGCTAGTCCTACCTATTAAGGGTAATCTGCTCTATAAATGTACTACTCCCTGACATTTTACTTATAATTTAATTTGTCCTAAAAATACTCTTCTTCAAGTTTAAGATAATTTCTAACATTCTGATGTTCTTGAATCCTTATTCACCATCTGTTCATCCTTGGTAATTTTGTCAACTTCCATCATATTCTCTTTTAGTCTTCATTTCACGTGAGCATCTTCAGGCATTTGTTTTTGCAAAGAAAATATTTAATTTTATTGTATTGTCTATGATGGACAGTTTAGTCCAGTTGCTCATGTTATTCAGGTTATGATGTGATTGGTGTATTCTAGGAGAATAACATCATTCATGTGATATTCTGGGACAAGATCGTATCACAACTTTTCATTTGGAGATGGAAATTTAGATGGCCCTACTCTGTATTTTCATTCACTTGGGACACTGGAAAATGTTTTTTAAAGACATTTTTCTTTGGACTCTACTTGGCCATGGTTGCTCAATGGTTAGAATGCAGACACCTGAATCAGGAAAACCTGAGTTAAAAATCTACCTTAGATACTTACTAGCTGCATGATAACCCTAGATAAGTCATTTCATCTCTCTGTGACTTAATTGCCTAATTTGTGTAACAGATATAATAGAATTTAGTGTTCTCTCCTCCTTTCTGCTGAGGCTCTCATTGGAGCTAGGGTCATACTACAGTCATTGCCATCCACTGCCCCATAGCCATGGATTCTAAACAAGGTTTACAAAGTCATCAAAAAGGATTCAAAATCACAATATTGACACCACTGTAGGCATATAACCAAGCACACAGAGTTTGTGAGAAATATGATCTCAGAGATGTGTGGGTTTGATTTTTATGAGAGGGGGCCATGGAATTTTAAAAAATCTCTAGGAATGATGGAGCTCTAAAGTTTATCAGAAAAGGATTGGAACTGATGTGATGGCCAAGAGAAACAGAGAGGAACTCAGCAATATTCTAGCTGCCATAAGGAAGTCTGCTTGCTTAAATTGGACCCTACCTCTTCCCCACTTACTCAATAAAGATTTGATCAATAATAATAATAATAATCTCAATTAGCTCATAGTTTTGTTTTGAAAATAAAATGAGTTAAAGTGTAAAAACATTTTAGAAACCTTAAAATGAAAATAAGTTGTAGCTATTATTATTTGGAAGGCAATCAATACCAGTCAAAAAGCATTGAACATATTACTAGGTGAAATGAGTATGGTGAATTTTAAAAGGGAGGTCTGGGGGAACCATGATCTTTGCAGTTAAGAATAATATATTCTAGCTTAATCTATAAAATAGAACATCAGAATGATTTGAACACCACTTAGAAGAAGCCATATCAATATTACCTGAATTTAATCTTTATATCTCTTCATTTATTTAATGTCATGTGGAAAGAAATCTTAATATATGAAATTTTGACCTAACAAGTTTCTTTGAGCACCAAAATTGAGGGGTTGAGGAATGCTTTAAATTTTGTTTTATAAAATAATAGTTTTTTTTTCTTGTTCTGTGGATTACCCATTTCTTAGATATAATCTCTCTCTGTCTCTGTCTCCCTTGCTCTCTGTGTCTGTCTCTGTCTCTCATTAGTGATAGGTCTAGGCTATCATTTTGGACCTCACAAATCAGATATAGCAATAGAGCATAATGGTAAGAGTGCTGAGTCCTGACTCTGACTTTAACCTAAAGTGTACCAGTTAGGTGGGGGGGGGGAAGGGGAGGAGAGACAGACAGACAGACAGAGACATAGAGACAGAGGGAGAAACAGAGAGAGAGATAGACAGAGACAGAGACAGAGTCAGAGAAATGAGATCAAGGCTTCAACTTTAGAGAGGTGAGGAAAGCAAGCAATTTAATGGTTGAGGTAACTTTTTTTAAAACATTATTTTATTTGGTCATTTTCATACATTGTTCATTGGAAACAGATCATTTTCTTTTCCTCCCCCCCAAACCACCACCACCCCTTCCCTAGACGACACGCAATTCGTCTGGGTATCACATGTGTCCTTGCTCTGAACCCATTTCCTAGTTGTTGGTATTTGCATTAGGGCTCTCATTTAATGTCTCTCCCTGATCATGTCCCCTCAACCTCTGTAGTCAAGCAGTTGCTTTTCCTCAGTGTTTTTACTTCCTCAATTTGTCCTCTGCTTGAGGATAGTTTAGTTGTTGTTGTTTTTTTTGTTCTCCTAGATCTCTGCAGGTTGTTCAGGGACATTGTAAAGCCATTACTGGAGAAATCTATTACCTTCTCTTGTACCACAATGTGTCAGTCTCTGTGTACAACATTCTCCTGGTTCTGCTCCTCTCACTCTGCATCACTTCCTGGAGGTTGTTCCAGTCTCCATGGAATTCCTCCACTTTATTATTCCTTTTAGCACAATAGTACTCCATCACCAACATATACCAAAATTTGTTCAGCCATTCTCCAATTGAAGGGCATGCCCTCATTTTCCAATTTTTGGCTACCACAAAGAGTGCAGCTATGAATATTCTTGCACAAGTTTTTTCCTTATTATCTCTTTGGGGTACAAACCCAGCAGTGCTATGGCTGAATCAAAGGGCAGACAGTCTTTTATCACCCTTTGGGCATAGTTCCAAATTGCCCTCCAGAATGGTTGGATCAATTTACAACTCCACCAGCAATGCATTAATGTCCCTACTTTGCCACATCCCCTCCAGCATTCATTACTTTCCTTTGCTGTCATGTTGAACAATCTGCTAGGTGTGAGGTGATACCTCAAAGTTGTTTTGGTTTGCATCTCTCTGATTATAAGAGATCTAGAATAATTTTTCATGTGCTTATTAATAGTCTTGATTTCTTTAACTGAAAATTGCCTATTCATGTCCCTTGCCCATTTTTCAATTGGAGAATGGCTTGATTTTTTGTACAACTGGTTTAGCTCTTTATAAATTTGAGTAATTAGATCTTTGTCAGAGGTTTTTCTTATGAGGATTGTTTCCCAATTTCTTGCTTTCCTTCTAATTTTAGTTACATTGGTTTTGTTTGTACAAAAACTTTTTAATTTGATGAAGTCAAAATTATTTATTTTGCATTTTGTGACTCTTTCTAAGTCTTGCTTGGTTTTAAAATCTTTCCCTTCCCAAAGTTCTGACATGTATACTATTCTGTGTTCACCTAATTTACTTATAGTTTCCTTCTTTATATTCAAGTCATTCGTCCATTCTGAGTTTATCTTGGTGTAGGGTGTGAGGTGTTGATCCAAACCTAATCTCTCCCACACTGTCTTCCAATTTTCCCAGCAGTTTTTATCAAATACTGGATTTTTGTCCCAAAATCTGGGGTCTTTGGGTTTGTCAAAGACTGTCTTACTGAGGTCATTTACCCCAAATCTATTCCACTGATCCTCCTTTCTGTCTCTTAGCCAGTACCAAATTATTTTGATGAACACTGCTTTGTAATATAGTTTGAGATCTGGGACTGCAAGGCCACCTTCCTTTTTTTTTTCATTATTTCCCTGGATATCCTTGATCCTTTGTTCTTCCAAATGAACTTTCTTATGCTTTTCTCTAATTCAGTAAAATAGTTTTTTGGTAGTACAATGGGTATGGCACTAAATAGATAGACAAGTTTGGGTAGAATGGTCATTTTTGTTATGTTAGCTTGTCCCACCCATGAGCAATCAATTTTTTTCCAATTGTTTAGATCTAGTTTTAATTGTGTGAAGATTGTTTTGTAGTTGTGTTCATATAGTTCCTGTGTTTGTCTCGGCAGATAGATTCCTAAGTTTTTATATTGTCTCGGGTGACTTTAAATGGAATTTCTCTTTCTAATTCTTGCTGCTGAACTGGGTTGGAGATATATAGAAATGCTGATGACTTATGTGGGTTTATTTTGTATCCTGCAACATTGCTAAAGTTGTTGATTATTTCTATTAGCTTTTTGGTTGATTCCCTGGGATTCTTTAAGTAAATCATCATATCATCCTCAAAGAGTGACAGCTTGGTCTCCTCATTGCCATTTTTAATACCTTCAATTTCTTTTTCTTCTCTAATTGCTACTGCTAGTGTTTCTAGTACACTATTAAATAATAAAGGTGATAATGGGAATACTTGTTTGACTCCTGATTATACTGGAAGGCTTTGAGTTTTTCCCCATTGCAGATGATGTTAGCTGATGGTTTTAGATATATACTGTTTATTATTTTTAGGAAAGGCCCTTCTATTCCTATACTTTCTAGTGTTTTCAATAGGTATGGGTGTTGTATTTTGTCAAAGGCTTTTTCTGCATCTATTGAAATAATCATGTGATTTTGTCGGTTTGCTTGTTTATATGGTCAATTATGTGGATGGTTTTCCTAATAATGAAGCATCCTTGCATTCCTGGTATGAATCCTACCTGATCGTAGTGTATAACCCTTGTGATGACTTGCTGGATTCTTTTTGCTAGTATCCTATTTAAGATTTTTGCATCTGTATTCATTAGGGAGATTGGCATATAGTTTTCTTTCTCTGTTTTTAACCTGCCTGGCTTTGGGATCAGTACCATGTTTGTGTTGTAAAAAGAATTTGGTAGAACCCCTTCTTGGCTTATTCTGTCAAATAGTTTGTATAATATTGGGGTTAGCTGTTCTTTGAATGTTTGATAGAATTCATTTGTGAATCCATCTGGACCTGGGGATTTTTTCTTAGGAAGTTCTTTGATGGCTTGTTCAATTTCTTTTTTCTGATATGGGGTGGTTTAGGTAATTTATTTCTTCTTCTTTTAGTCTAGGAAATTTATATTATCGTAAGTATTCATCCATATCACTTAGATTGCCATATTTGTTGCCTTATAATTGGGCATAGTAGTTTTTAATGATTGCCTTGATTTCCTCTTCATTAGAGGTGAGGTCTCCCTTTTCAACTTGGATACTGTCAATTTGGTTTTTTTCTTTCCTTTTTTTAATTAGACTGACTAGTACTTTGTCAATTTTATTTGTGTTTTCAAAGTACCAACTTCTAGTCTTATTTATTAAATCAATAGTTCTTTGACTTTCAATTTTATTAATTTCTCCTTTGATTTTTAGGATCTCTAATTTAGTCTTCATCTGAGGATTTTTAATTTGTTCACTTTCTAGTTTTTTAATTTGCATGCCCAATTAATTGACCTCTGCCCTTCTTAATTTGTTTATATATGAACTCAAGGATACAAATTTCCCCCTGAGTACTGCTTTAGCTGCATCCCATAGGTTTTGAAAGGATGTCTCACCATTGTCATTTTCTTCAATGAAGTTATTAATTGTTTCTAAGATTTGTTCTTTAGCTGGTTTTGGAGAATCATATTGTTTAATTTCCAATTAATTTTTGATTTATCTATCCATCTACCCTTACTAATTATTATTTTTATTGCACTGTGGTCTGAGAAGGTTGCATTTATTATTTCTGCCCTTTTGCACTTGTTTGCAATGATTTTGTGCCCTAGTACATGGTTAATCTTTGTGAATGTGCCATGTGGTGCTGAGAAGAAGGTGTGTTCCTTTTTGTCCCTATTTATTTTTCTCCATATGTCTACTAAATCTAATTTTTCTAAGATTTCATTTGCTTCTCTCACCTCTTTCTTATTTATTTTTTGATTTGATTTATCTAGTTCAAATAGGGGAAGGTTCAGATCTCCCACTAGTATAGTTTTTCTATATATTTCATCCTTGAGCTCCTCTAGTTTCTCCTTTAAAAAAATTTGAATGCTCTGCCATTTGGTGCATACATATTGAGTACAGATATTTCCTCGTTGTCTATACTGCCTTTTATCAGGATGTAATTACCTTCCCTATCTCTTTTAACTAGATTTATTTTTACTTTGGCTTTGTCCAATATCATGATTGCTACTCCTGCCTTCTTTTTATCATTTGATGCCCAATAGGTTTGGCTCTATCCTCTTACTTTCACCCTATGCGTATCTACCTTCCTCATGTGTGTTTCTTGCAGACAGCATATGGTAGGGTTTTGGTTTCTAATCCACTCTCCTATTCACTTGCATTTTATGGCTGAGTTCATTCCATTCACATTCAGAGTTGTGATTACTAGCTGTGTATTTCCCAGCATTTTGATTTCTACTCCTGGTCCTACCTTTTCTTTTTTCACTATTTCTTTATATACCAATGTTTGTTCATAGTCAGCCCCCCCCCCCACCATTCCCTCCCTTATTTTACTTCCCTTTCTACCCCCCTCCTTTCTTATTCCCTCCCTTATTTTCCCCTGTAGTCTTTTAAAAATTTCCCCCCACCCTCTCCCTCCCTTGTACTGCTTCCCTCCCCACCAGTCCATTTTTTACCCTTCTACTTACCTATAGGGCGCAGATCTATTCTCTTCCTCAACGGATTGGGTTGTTCTTCCCTCTTTGGGTCAGTTTCAAAGTACATAAGATTTGAGTATTTCCTGTCCCAACCTCTTTACCCTTCCGTGTATCGATCTTCTCCCCCCTCCCGCCATGAGATTTTTTGTGACATATAAATTTACCCCCATTTGTTTCTTTTCCCATTTCTTTTAGTCATAACCGCTTTTCTTTTTTAGCTCTAGTCATGTATATACACATGTATATTTATTTATGTATGCATATATCTATATACCTATTTATGTCTTGTCCTTTCATCCTATACAGTTTGTCACTGTTCCCTCTGAGTGTAATTCTTCTAGCTGCTCAGGTGATAGCAACAATTTTTAAGAGTTATCAATGACCTCTTTTCTTATAGGGATACATATCATTTTAACTTATTGAGTCTCTTATAAAATTTTTGTTGTTGTTGTGTTTGTTTTTTTCCCCTCTTTTTTAATTACCTTTTGATGATTCTCTTGAGTTCTGTGGTTGGACATCAAATTTTCTGTTCAGGTCTGGTCTTTTATTTATCAATGCTTGGAACTCTTCTGTTGTGTTGAATGACTATACTTTCCCCTGTAAGAATATAGTCAGTTTTGATGGGTATTTTATTCTAGGTTGTAGACCTAGTTCCCTTGCTTTCTGGAATATCGTATTCCACGCCTTTCAGTCCTTCAGTGTGGATGCAGCTAGATCCTGTGTTAACCTCACCATGTTTCCATGGTATCTGAATGGCTTCTCCTTGGCAGCTTGTAATATCTTTTCTTTCATCTGATTGTTTTCGAATTTGGCTATAACATTTCTTGGTGTTGTTAGTTGGGGATTAAATACAGGTCTTAATCTGTGGATTCTTTCAATCTCCACTTTCCCCTCTTGTTCTAGGATCTTGGGACAGTTTTCTGGGATAATTTCCTCTAGTATTATATCTAGGCTTTTTCTTTTGTCATGGTCTTCTGGTAGTTCAATTATTCTTAAATTGTCTCTTTTTGAATGATTTTCTCAATCGTCTGTTTTGTGAATGAGATGCTTCACATTTTCCTCAATTTTTTCATTCTTTTTGTTTTGTTTTATAGTGTCCTGCTACCTTGTGAGGTCACTTGATTCTAGTTGTTATATTCTGGTTCTTAAAGATTGGATTTCATCTCTGGCTTTTTGGTCAACTTTTTCCTTCTGGTCTGATTTTCTTTGAAGATCATCTTTCATCCTCTTTACCTCATCTTTCATCTCCTTTGCCTCATATTTCATCTCCTTTGCCTCATTTTCCAGCTGGATGATTTTGGCTTTCAAGACACTATTTTCTTGTTTTAGTTCAAGTGCCTCTGTTTCCAGATGACTTATCTTAATTTTTAAGTTCTTTTCCCAATTGTCTTCAGCCTCTCTTAGTTGTGTTTTGAGTTCTTCCACAGCCTGTATCCAATTTGCTGGGATTTCTGGTTTATCGTTTGCTGATCTCTCCCCCTCTGTTCCTTTGCTGAGTAGTAGCTGTCTATTATAGTTTCTTTCTTCTTTTTCTGTTGTTTGCTCAAATTCACCCCTTCTTTACTCCCCGTATTTGTCTGTGCTCTTGTTCCTCTCATTTTTTGGGGGGTGACTTCTATCAGTCTCCCCTCTTGGAGCTTTAACAGAAGATCTCTTGGTGTAGTCTCTGGTGGAGGGTTGTTGGGGGTTTGAGCTATCCTGTCCTCTGGAGGCTTTTAATTGGCTTAAACTCCAGCAGTCAATGAGGATGGGTGGGGAGCCTGGGCTTCCCTGCGTTCTGGAGACTTTTGATGGGATTAGGTTCAGCTGGTTCTTTCAGAAGACTCTGCTCTCTAAAGGGGGAGGGGTCGTGGCCTCCCTGGGCTCTGAGGGTTTCTGATGGTATTAGGTTCAGCTTGTTTGTACTGAATGAGCCCTAAAACAAAAAAAACCTCCTCCTCCACAATCTGT